>NC_134359.1:24999689-25299689 GCF_048569485.1 Anomaloglossus baeobatrachus
AGGTGGTGTGTACCGCTGACCTGATCTCCCCAGAGACGGAGCCCCACTTGTGCCAAATACAGGTGAATGGATGTCCGGTTACAGGATTGTTGAATTCTGGAAGCTTAGTGACCCTTGTGCGATCCACCTTGAGGGCTAAAGTAAAGGCCACAGGACGTACCGTGGGGGTGGTTTGCATACATGGGGACCGCCGAGACTATCCCACGGGGATTGTCACCATCACAGCACCTTGCGGTCAGGTGCAACATGAGGTGGGACTTCTTAACACTCTTCCTTATGACGTGATCCTAGGAAGGGATCTGCCCTATTTTTGGACTTTATGGAGGGAACCCCCTAAGTCCCCTCAGATATTGGTCAGTCCGGGACCTGAGCCCTACAATCCTGAATCCGGGATGCCTGCCGTAGGGGTCCCCATGATAGGGACAGAGTGTGAACCCGATAGGTCATCCCTAGAGGTATTGGCAGGAGAGGCTGAGATGGTCGAGCCCATCCCGGAGTTGGAGGCGTCCCCGGATACGTTTGGGCAGCCCAACTCCAGGACCCTACGTTAATACATGCCCGGAGTCGGGTGACAGTAGTTGACGGGGTGGCACAGCTGCTCGGTGCCCAGGTAAGGTACCCCCATTTCGCTCTTAAGCAAGATTTACTCTACCGGGTAGATGAAATACGGGGCATGGGGGTAGAACAGTTGGTGGTGCCCCAGCCGTATCGCCGGCGGGTCCTCGACTTGGCTCATAAACACCTGATGAGTGGCCACCTAGGGGTCAAGAAAACGCAGGAGCGAATATTGCAAAGGTTCTATTGGCCCGGGGTCTTTGGGGAGGTAAAACGGTTCTGCGAAACCTGCCCGGAGTGTCAGCTTACCGTACCCCTGACCCACTTTCGCAGTCCGTTGGTACCGTTACCCATTATAGAAGTCCCTTTTGAACGGATAGGGATGGATCTGGTGGGGCCCCTCGTAAAGTCCGCTCGAGGGCACCAACACATCCTAGTGATCGTTGACTATGCCACCCGGTATCCCGAGGCGATACCTCTCAGACATACTGCAGCAAAGCTTATAGCTCGGGAGTTGTTTGCTGTGTTCTGCCGGGTGGGGTTGCCCAAGGAGATCCTTACGGATCAGGGGACCCCATTCATGTCTAAAGTGACCAAAGAGCTATGCCGGCTACTCCAGATCAAGCAGTTGCGTACGTCTGTGTATCATCCTCAAACGGACGGTTTAGTCGAGCGTTTCAATAAAACCCTGAAAACCATGCTCAAAAGGGTGATTTCAAAAGACGGGAAAGACTGGGATATGATGCTTCCCTATTTGAGGTTTGCCATACGAGAGGTGCCACAGGCATCCACGGGGTTTTCGCCTTTTGAATTGTTATACGGGCGACATCCCCGGGGATTGTTGGACCTGGCAAAGGAAACATGGGAGCAAGAGCCCACCCCCCACAAAAGTGTGATTGAACACATTTTGGGTATGCAGAACCGCATAAGCGCGGTCATGCCAATTGTGAAGGAGCATTTACAGGAGGCTCAGACCGCGCAAAGCGGCCGCTACAATAGACAAGCCACCGTGCGGACCTTTAAACCCGGGGATCGGGTGTTGGTATTAATCCCCACGGCGGAGAGTAAATTCCTGGCTCAGTGGCAAGGCCCCTACGAGATAAAGGAAAGAGTAGGGGTGGTTAACTATAAAGTATTCCAGCCCGGTAGGCGGAAACCTGAACAAATATACCATGTCAACCTATTAAAACCTTGGCAGGAACGGGAAAGCCTGATGGCTGTTTTTTCCCCACCTCCCTCCTCTTCGGGTCGTTCACATCCGGCTCCAGCGACCTCCGGAGAGGACGAACCGGAAGTAAGGATTGGAGAAGCCCTCACCAAGACTCAGAGGCGAGAGGCCAGACGGTTGGTTCAGCAGAACCCCGATGTCTTCTCCGAGCTGCCTGGTAGGACCAGTCTGATACGACATGATATTGTCACCGAGCCCCACCTGAAGGTACGCCTGAAGTCATACCGGGTACCGGAGGCTCGACGACAAGCCATATCGGAGGAAGTAAAGACAATGTTACGCCTGGGGGTCATCGAAAAATCCCGGAGTGAATGGGCTAGTCCGATTGTCCTAATACCAAAACCCGATGGCTCCTTAAGGTTCTGCAATGACTTTAGGAGATTGAAAGAAATATCCAAGTTCGATCTCTACCCCATGCCCCGGGTGGATGAGCTGATTGATAGGCTGGGACAGGCGCGATATTTTACCACGCTCGACCTGACCAAGGGGTACTGGCAGGTGCCACTGACGGAGTCCGCCAAGGAGAAAACCGCTTTTGTTACGCCGGAGGGTCTCTTCCACTATGTTGTCTTGCCTTTTGGGTTACATGGCGCTCCGGCCACGTTCCAGAGGTTGATGGACTTAGTGCTGGAACCCCACCAGGCGTATGCATCAGCGTACCTGGATGACATCATTATTTACAGCTCCGATTGGCAGACCCATTTGGAACAGGTACAAGCGGTGGTGAATGCGCTCCGAACAGCCGGATTGACAGCCAATCCCAAGAAATGTGCATTGGGACTCACGGAAGCCCGCTACTTGGGCTACGTGATAGGCCAAGGAGTGTTTAAGCCCCAAATTAACAAGGTTGAGGCGATCCAGAAGTGGCCTAGACCCCTGACCACGAAGCAGGTTAGGGCCTTCCTGGGTATCGTGGGGTACTACAGGAGGTTTGTAAAGGATTTTGCGGGACTATCAGCCCCCTTGACTGACCTTCTCAAAGGCAAGAAGTCCGTCATGGTGCGCTGGACTCCGCAGGTCGAGGACTCCTTCCGGGCCCTGAAGGAGGTCCTGTGCGGACAGCCCGTTCTTGTACACCCTGATTTCCGGAAGGAGTTCATAGTACAGACTGACGCCTCAGAGGTCGGCCTGGGGGCAGTGCTGTCTCAGGTGGTTCAGGGGGAGGAACACCCCGTCACCTTCTTGAGTAGGAAGCTCACCCCTCCCGAGCGGAATTATAGCGTAGTGGAGAAGGAGTGCCTGGCGATCAAGTGGGCCTTGGAGTCCCTACGCTATTACCTGCTGGGACGACAGTTTCGCTTGGTGACTGATCACTCTCCGCTGGTCTGGATGAGGTCCGCCAAGGAACGGAATGCCCGGGTTACCCGGTGGTTCCTTTCTCTGCAGAACTTCCGGTTTACGGTTGAACATAGGGCCGGTGGGTTGCAGGGCAACGCCGATGCCTTGTCCCACGGCCCGTGTTTAATGGCGGGAGTTCAACCCCGCACGCTTGAACTGAGGGGGGGGGTATGTGAGACTGTGACCGGGGTTATCTATGACGGCCGGTATGTCTCGCCCCGGTTGTGCTCACTCCATGATAGAAAGTAAATCCACTCTAGGGTTAATACTGTTTCCCTACAGGCTGAAGGAAGGGTTAAATGGAAACAGGAACGAGGGCAGGTGTGCCGGGTGTGAGGGAGTGAACAGAACTCCTGAGTTCTCTGCTGGAGAGGCACATGTAGATTGCTGTGGACTTTTGTTTGGACATTAAACCGTGTGCTGTGAACCTTAATGCCTGGATCCCGTGTCTTCTGCTGCGCAGCCGACCGTGCTACCTCACACCAGAGAGTAGAAAGTGTACGTCCATGGATGGCCCCTATACACAAGATTTATTGTGTATAAGTTTTTGGACTCTCCCAACAGATGAAAGGAGATGAGGTTCGGGCAGTTTATATTGAAACACCCATCCGATTGCTCTCTTGCTAGAAAAGACACCAATAGAATTGTCTGCAGCCAAAAACTCCCCTCTCACCATTGGTGCCATCTTAAGAAAGCCACTGATGCCTCAAATACTTTGCCTAAATCAACAGCAACACTTGTTTCACAGCTACACTGCTTAGTACTGGTATATAATGGCCTCCATAGGGTGCAGCCCACATAACAGTGCCTTGTGTGACGACATCGTGCATAGCGAAGAATAGAAGCAACAGCCGCTCTGAAGTAAAAGAAGATCGAAGACATAAGATTGACTGGAAGATGGCAGAAGTCGGAGTAGTATAGAGGGGTCAAGAAGCGAGGAAGATTTGTTTAATTTTATCTCATTACCTCTTTCGGGCCCTTACAATCCAGTAAAGTGATAGCCGAACAACATTTTCCTGAAATTCATGAGATTCTAATCCTCTCAAAAAAAAATAATTCAGATTATTGGAGACTATGAATTTTACAGGAAATCCAGAACAACTTTGATTAGTTACAAAGTGACTTACTCATTATGGAGATATATATATATATATATATATATATATATATATAAAAAAATATCTTGTATATAATAGCTGTAGTACCCGGCATTGCCCGGGATAGTAACTAAATGTCTCTGTCTCTCTCCCACTTTCCCACTCTCGCACTCTTCCTCTTTCCGTGTGTGTGTGTGTGTCTCTCTCCGTCTCTCTCTCAGTCTCTCCCTCTGTGTCTCCGTCTCCCTCTGTCTCTGGGTGTGTGTCGGTCTGTTTCTGTGTGCCTGTATGTGTCTGTGTATCTGTAGTGTCTGTATATGTCTCTATCCCTGTGTGTGTGCTTTCATCGGTGTGTCTGTCTCTCTTACTTTCCCACTCTCGCACACTTTTCCTCTCTTCATCTCTATCTGTGTCTGTCTCCCTTTCTCTGTGTGTGTCTGTCTGACTCTGTCTCTCTCTGTGTGTCTGTCTGTGTGTCTGTGTCTGTGTTTGTGTGTGTGTGTGTGTCTGTCTGTCTGTGGATGTCTGTCTATCTCTGTGTGTGTGTGTGTGTGTGTGTCTGTCTGTGTCTGGGTGTCTGTCTGTTTTTGTGTGCCTGTATGTCTGTATATGTCTGTCTCTATCTCTGTGTGTGTGCTTCCATCTGTGTGTGTGCCTCAATCTGTGTCTGTATATATACAGTCCTATGAAAAAGTTTGGGCACCCCTATTAATATTAACCTTTTTTCTTTATAACAATTTGGGTTTTTGCTATTTCAGTTTCATATATCTAATAACTGATGGACTGAGTAATATTTCTGGATTGAAATGAGGTTTATTGTACTAACAGAAAATGTGCAATCCGCATTTAAACAAAATTTGACCGGTGCAAAAGTATGGGCACCTCAACATAAAAGTGACATTAATATTTTGTAGATCCTCCTTTTGCAAAAATCACAGCCTCTAGTCGCTTCCTGTAGCTTTTAATGAGTTCCTGGATCCTGGATGAAGGTAGATTTGACCATTCCTGTTTACAAAACAATTCCAGTTCAGGTAAGTTTGATGGTCGCCGAGCATGGACAGCCTCTTCACATCATCCCACAGATTTTCAATGATATTTAGGTCTGGGGACTGGGATGGCCATTCCAGAACATTGTAATTGTTCCTCTGCATGAATTCCTGAGTAGATTTGGAGCGGTGTTTCGGATCATTGTCTTGCTGAAATATCCATCCCCTGCGTAACTTCAACTTAATCACTGATTCTTGCACATTATTGTCAAGAATCTGCTGATACTGAGTTTAATCCATGCGACCCTCAACTTTAACAAGATTCCCGATGCCGGCATTGGCCACACAGCCCCAAAGCATGATGGAACCTCCACCAAATTTTACTGTGGGTAGCAAGTGCTTTTCTTGGAATGCCGTGTTTTTTTGCCTTCATGCGTAACACCTTTTTGTATGACCAAACAACTCAATCTTTGCTTCATCAGTCCACAGGACCTTCTTCCAAAATGTAACTGGTTTGTCCAAATGTGCTTTTGCATACCTCAGGCGACTCTGCTTGTGGCGTGCTTGCAGAAACGGCTTCTTTCGCATCACTCTCCCATACAGCTTCTCCTTGTGCAACGTGCGCTGTATTGTTGACTGATGTACATTGACACCATCTGCAGCAAGATGATGCTGCAGGTCTTTGGAGGTGGTCTGTGGATTCTCCTTGACTGTTCTCACCATTCTTCTTCTCTGCCTTTCTGATATTTTTCTTGGCCTGCCACTTCTGGGCTTAACAAGAACTGTACCTGTGTTCTTCCATTTCCTTACTATGTTCCTCACAGTGGAAACGGACAGTTTAAATCTCTGAGACAACGTTTTGTACCTTCCCCTGAACAACTATGCTGAATAATCTTTGTTTTCAGATGATTTGAGAGTTGTTTTGAGGAGCCCATGATGCCACTCTTCATAGGAGATTCAAATAGGAGAACAACTTGCAAGTGGCCACCTTAAATACCTTTTCTCATGATTGGATACACCTGCCTATGAAGTTCAAAGCTCAATGAGGTTACAAAACCAATTTAGTGCTTTAGTAAGTCAGTTAAAAGTAGTTAGGAGTGTTCAAATCAAGAAATTGATCAGGGTGCCCATACTTTTGCACCGGTCAAATTTTGTTTAAATGCGGATTGCACATTTTCTGTTAGTAAAATAAACCTCATTTCAATCCAGAAATATTACTGAGTCCATCAGTTATTAGATATATGAGACTGAAATAGCAAAAACCCAAATTGTTATAAAGAAAAAAGGTTAACATTAATAGGGGTGCCCAAACGTTTTCATATGACTGTACACATACACATACATACATAAACACTCATACGCTTTATATATCTGAGATATAGATTATATATATATATATATATTAGTATTGCACAGTAGCTGTCTTATTTTTCTCACCACATAACCTGCATTGTACATTACTCGATGACGCTGCAGAAACAAATATCAGCCTGTACCAGATGAAATTAGAGATATGAGCGCAGACTTTATCCATCCAAATAAAGATTTTGCTCTTTGGCCCCTGGAAATTACAGATTACATCCGTATCAGACGCCGGCGGTGTTATTATTCTTACAGCAGCCGTGCAATTTCCTTGGAATCCTTCTCATAATCTCGCAGGTGACAGTGCCCGGTCGTGAAGTTGTTGCGTCTTTAGCGTCTTTATTTTAAGCAATCCTTTTATTTAGTTATGAGGGGCGCCCTCGTGTCACTGTGCAGACATTGATGCCGCTGGGTTTTTTAACGTTACTTTTATTATTTTATTAGGTTGGCTTGGTTGTTTTTGACTCCTCTGAATATAAAGTTTCCCATCACTTTACTTCTATTGTTTTAGATTTCGTTTTAAATGGACAGAATACGTTTGATAGATTTGGCTATGGTCTTACCAGCTTTTTTCCGTTTTTTTTTGGGGGGGGGGTTGTCACGGGGTATGTAATGATGGGACAGGGGCCCCTAGGCTGGCCCTCAGACTAGAGACCCTGCGCTGTCCCTTATTGCGGAGGTAGGATTGATGGTTGCCAGGTCCGAGCCACCAGCGTGACCCTAATTCCTGTCCGAGCCCTGATCTTACTCCTCCTCTCCTACACCCTCATGGTGGGACCAAAAAACACAAAGGCAAAATCCCACAAAATGACAAGGACAAGGGGGAATGGATATTTGTATACACAGCACTCAAAACACAAAGGAGAGACAGTATGTGTACTGTAAAACTATGGAAAGGGGGGGGGGAGTAATGCACTACAGGGGAACGCTCACTCCACTCAGAAGTGCAACACGGATCATACCAGGAAAATCACCAATACCAGGAATCGCTGGAGCTAAAGCTGAAGCTATCAGTGGCACACACAGGAAGGAGTGCTTTAAATAAGAAGGAGACATCGGTTTGTGGCAATTAGTAACCTGAGCTCTAGATCCTGCTCACCAGTCTTCAGGAATTAACTCCTGCAGAGCTGAAGACCAGTGAACCTGAACCAGCTGACGCCCGGCTCTGGCTGAACAGTCCAGAATCCTCAGGTTGCTTGTCAGGCTCTGTGGTGTGAACAGAGTCCAATACCACTGAGCCCACAGGTGGGTGTAAGGCTGAACATTGCATGACATTTTTACTGCTTTTCGTTCTGCTCATCATATCTTGGTTGGTGCCCTGTGTAGTGTCTTGACATCCTCCCATTTTTATGTTGCACCATGTAGTACTCCTACAGTGCCGATATAACACTGTTGTAAGGTGCCCCAATAAAAGTTCTCACCGAGTACAAGCCACACAAACTGCCAGAGCAAATTATGTTCCACATCATGGACGCTAGCTAAATCACAATGGCAGATCCCTGAAGCCTAATGACTATCTTGCCTCCATGATTTATACTGCAGCCCTACTCCATTCAGTGCATTCCATTGCGTTCCAGCTGTCTCTCCTTGTACTTCGCTCCGGCAATGATTTATTCACCAGTGGTGGCTTTATTCAGCGAGCCACCATGCTGGCCATAGCCTCTGTTATAACTGATAGTTTCCTATCCTGCTTTGGATTCTAGATTGCCCAACTACCCTTCTGGCCTGCACCTCCATAATCATTCCCAGACTGCTACATCCCCATTGCCAAACTCAGTGGAAACCTAACAGACCCAATTTACAGTAAGTTCTGCCAGGATTCAATGGTCCCGTTAGAAGTCCAACCTTTCCAGGTCAGCCCTTCTAAGCCTTCAATCTAGATTAGCAGCTCCATTGTAGCACGGACAAGTGGTGCTGGTGCAGCAAGGAAATATACTTTGAAAAAGCTGGTACAAAGGCAACTGACGTAGCTGAACTGGAACAACCTCAGCAGAGCTGGAACAGCAACTTAGCAAAATTGACTCATGAAAGATCAATCAGTCTCATAGTTTGCAGTGGAGACTCAATACAGAAGACCTTACAGAGCAAAATAGCAGAATTGATTTACCAAAAAAGAACTGATGTAGAAGAACTGAGGTTGCACTGGACACAATGTAGCAGATGTTGCAGTGATTTAGCAGATTTGACTCGGTGTTGAACAATGTAGCAGATGTTGCAGTGATTTAGCAGAATTGACTCGGTGTTGAAGAATCAGTGCAGCAAAGCCAGGTTTGCAAATGGGGTTGACTCACCAAAGAGGAAAAAATACAGCACTGCTATCACCCAATAAATGGAGTCTGATTTAGCAGCGCTGTAACCATGAATTAGCAGAAGTGTAAAGCAAGAGTGCTGGAACAATGATAAATGGACAGTAGATACAACATTTGCAGTGTTGGCGCAATATAGGGGAGAACCCTCAACTACCTGAAAACTCAGGACGCCTCCAGCCCCCTGAGCTGGCTTTAATTTACCCACGTGGGAAAAGTCATGTGGAGGAGGGAAAAAAAGTAATGTGTCTTTCCAGCTGCACTCAACATTGCAACAGGGACAGTATTACACCATCGGAGCACCCGCACTTCGTATGTCAGGGGTGCTGATGCTCTCACTCTGTTGCCTACTCGCTCTTCACCAATTCTGTCCCATCCTTCAGCCCCCGAGGCTTGTGCACACACAACAGGGCTCTCGGCAGCAGGCATAAGACACGGCTACGCTGCTCTCCCTTTTCTTAAAGGGCCAGCACGACGTAACCCGGAAGTGCCTCTCAGTCGGTATCTGAGAGCCACAGTGTATCTAAGTCATCCTCCCGATATGGAAGGTGCCGGTACTGTGTAACCTAGTAGTTAGCTTTACTCTAGCTAGTTGTCAGGTCCCCTTGCTGTGGTATATATTTACCAGTATCTCGGTCTCTGCTTCCAACCACTGAATCTGGTTGTGCCCCACCAGTGTCTGCCTATCTCTTCAAGCATCCATTTACCTGTTTGTGTCTACCTGAATCAGTCTGCACCGTCCACTGTCTCATCCAAACTTGTATAAGATCCCCATCCTGTGGTGCCAGCTGACGATGTACTGAGATCCCCTAGAGCTGCCTCTGTAGCGCCCCTGAAACCATCAGGGTGCTACAAGGTTCTGCATCCCCACAAGGATGCAGGGCCTACCCCCTAAGGGACCCAGAACCCCAGTGCCGGTACCAACAAAAACCCAGGTAAACCCAGTTTTCCCCAACATTCCCCCATACAATGGTACTTAGCTAGTGTGGGACCAATGGATGGCCACCTAGAGGTGGAGCCAATCCAGTCCACTAGTTGACCAGGTGGGAGGGGCAGACTGTGGAGAGTAGTCTGTTGAGAGTTGACAGCAGGAGTGTGAAGGTGGAAGGAAAGGGACGTCCTGACTCAGGCTAACGTTGTCCTGGTACCCAGGAGAAGTAGTTGCCGGTGGAGTACTCCCGGAACTACGCACCGACGGGGTACAGGACCCTAGGACAGGAAAGAGCTTCAAGCCGACCTGTTAACACCTGCACAGCAAGGGGACCATCAAGGACCTTGCTGACCCTAAAGAATCCAAGAATCCAAAGACTCGGTAACAAAGGGAGAACCGGGGACAGGACCAGAGACTCCAACCCCACAGGGTTCACACTACCATCAGGCGGACAAAAGTGGACAAACCACAGAACGGGTCCCCCCAGTTGTTCTCTACCACGGGGACCCACTTACCAGAGACAGGTGCAAGGGAAAAAGGTACCAGAGAACTAGACTGGCGAACTAGACTGGCACTGGGACGAAGGGGACCTGGAGGCGAAACCAGCCGGCCTCGGGCAACCAGTTAACATCTTCTGCCGTGAGTAAACCAGTTGCACTGAATACCTGTGTGGACTACCTTCTTCTGACGCCCACTGCACCATACAACTGCTGGGGCAATACCCTACCCTATTCCAGCTGCAATATCACCAGCCCCAGTAGAGAGATTCTGCAGTGGCGGCTCCCTACATTTAGCCGCAAACCGCAAGTGGCGTCACATGTGAACATTATCATATTCTCCCCTATATACTGTATATCCCCATTGTAAAAAGGGCCCAAGGCACGGAACTGGGTAACGGCCATCACCGTGACATTCCCAAGAGAGACACTGCCCGGGACCGAGTACCCCATATGCCGGGGTGCTACACCTCCTGGCGGCTACCTACCAGCACCGGTATATTTCCACCACCTATATCTCTAGTGAAGTCTTGGTAGCCACTCCGGTCCACTCCTCCAGGTCAGTGAACAGTATCTTGGACCAGTGGATCCACTTCAGCCACGTCCGGCTCGCCGGGTATGGCAGTTTGTACAGACCATGGATCCCGCTAGCTCCAATGTCTCTCAACTGACTGGAGAAGTACAAGAGCTTGTCCGCCAACGTGAGACGGGCATGTAACAGACCCATCGGGGTCCAGTAGCTGAAGGTCCGGTTGGTTCCAGATCATAAGATTTATGTAGCTATGATGGTTTCTCATTCCCCTGTAATTGCGAGTCATTTTATTCCGCTATATGGTGCACATTTACAGTATAACACGTGCACAGTAAACATCCGCGCCTCGGTCTGCGCATTTAGAGCACAGTTCTTCAATAATCATTGGCCTGTAAAAAAGTCCATTAAATAACCTATGATTCATGATTACCAGGCAGTGACCATATGTCTGAGCATATGTCGGTGCTGATGCGTCTGACTGAAGACGTACAGAGCTGAATAAATGACTAGGAAAGTTTATACTTGATCTTGAAAGACAATGATGCAGATAGAAAAGTTGTAACATTCCTCTGAGCCGACCCTTCATTACATCAAATGTCAAACAAGTCTATTCTAATCACTTAAGTCCATCAAAAGACCCCCGTACACAGTAGACTTAGGCGGGGTCCCTGCTTGGAACATTATTATCGGAAAAGTGCAATACCACATATGTCCTGCAGTGGCCGCCTGTTTGCAGCTGTCCACAGGGACATGGATGGGCTCGGTGGAAACTTTCGGAGGCACAAAGGCCCCAAGAACTTGTAACTTACTCTATTTCACTACTACACAATAAAGTAGCAGTGGAATAGAGTGAATTGTAAGCTCTTGGGGCAAGACAAATGTTTTATGCCCCCAGCCTATGAAAACATTAGGGCTCCCAGAATTCCTTCCATTAGTCCAATATTGGACCCCTTATTTCCCAATATTTTCTAGTGGGCAATGTTACCATCCTAGATGGCACCAAAGTTGCTTACTATGAAAGGGGCAGAGTGATGGCATTACTATGTGGTGCACTAAGAGGAGCCCTGTGTTACTTCCCCACCGGGGTCCGCTCCAGCGACTTCTACTTCGATCCCCAGGCGACACAGTGTTCCCGCCATGGATAGTGCTGGTGATGGGAGAGGAGTCGATGCCAGCGGCACTGGTGGGCGCAGGGTCCGCTCATCCACTGGGCTGGGCTACCTTGGGATCTGCAGTACCACTGGCTGACTGTAGGTGGCGTGTGTCTTCCAGCTGAAGTTACCATCACTCAGCTACAACCAATGGGAAGACACCACACCCTTCTTACTCCCCCTCCTGTCTGCTGACCACTGCCAGAGATAGTTCTGTATTCCTGGTTCCTGTCCTGCCCTGTTCCATTTAGTGATTCTGGTGTTCTGGCTTCTGCTTGTTTCCTGACTGCCCTCCTGTCTGCTGTTTATGTACCTTGCTGTCCGATCCGGATTTGACCTCTGCTTTGTTTTCTGATTACGTTCTTGCCTGCCTGATTCTGTCCCTGTTCTACATTTCCCAGTTCGACCCTGCCTGACTACTCTCATTGGTCTGCAGCCTTCCACAGGTAGTGATCTCCAGGGCCCTGTGTAATTCCAAATCCCTGTATAGGGGTTAAAGGGTTTCAGGGTATGGGGTCCTGCTTGGTGAGTGGCTTCCCTCTATCCTGTCCATTACAGCCCGTCTGAGTCTGTGGATCCAGTCAGGCGTTACACCCTGTTATTGAGCCACACAGCAGGTGCAGTAATAGGGACACATACAGCAGCACCAGGGTGACAGCAGGATAAGGAGTTTGTGTAGACTGGGAATGAATGCGGACGGTGTCGGAATGGAGACTTTGTTGAAAATTCTGCAGATGAGTCGCGACTGAATGAAGTAGTTATGTTGGTCTGGACCTGTCACGGGTGTCTCACAGGTGACAGTCATGTGGTTTCTGGCTATAGACGGTCACAGTGTGTGGCTGTGCAGAATGCTCCCTGACTTTCTATTGTTCCTGCTGTAAATATCCATTGGTATAGGTAGCTTTCCTGCTGGATTCATCTCTCCCTTTTGGACCCAGCTGGAACTCGCCTTAGACCCAGGTGTTGATTATCATTATCTTGGTGCTTATATATCCCTTCCTTCCTTGGACTGGTGCTGGTGATATTTTCAGTTCCTTCAAGCTGAGTTTACAAGCGGAGGTTTGTTATCCTCTGTGGTATCATTGCTGAAAACTTTGATACCTGAGTCATCTAATGATAAGTAGTTCATGCTTTTCCCCCTTGTGTCCCCCTTGTCTCTTCCTTTAGTGATTAGTGGAGTTGATAAAGAGCACATCCCATCTATTCCCTATTTAGGGCCCAGCACTTGTGTGAACCTAACTAGGGTGGTGAGAGACCCCAGGGACTAGCACTAGGGATACTAGGAACAGGGGGTCACCATCTTCCCTCTTCCTAGACTCAGGGTTTCCCTTCCCTGTCTCCGTGCGCTTGGTACTTCCCCGTACCTAGTGTGAAAGGGCCATATGGAAAAGGTGGGAAAAGTGAACGACTCCATCAGGAAGAACATCAGCTGTAAGTCACCATCTCTATATGCACTGTAACCTCTTCCATATTTTGCAGGACTGGTATCTACCATTATGTGGTCACAGTATGGCGGTAATATCAGTGATGGTCTTGGCACAGAGATTTATTTTCATGAAACTCATGGTCATCTGTGGAGGTTTCTTGTACCCACTAGGAATAGAGTTCAGCAATGTAATTGTAAATACGGGTACCTAGGTTAGGGGTCCACCCAGATGTCCCCTGTACTGAGCCCCTTTTTATGCCTCTGGTCAATGTGATCTGCCTATAGTTGGGTATCATACAAAGCTCTAATAATACCGCCATACAGACAGTGCTTACCTAATACAGATAGAAATGTTTCCAAATACAAAGACTGCACTGAGACATTTGAGCGCAGCATAAAAAGGTATCAGAGTGTAGAGTCGATACAGCACGGACACACACAATATTTTTATATTATATATATAAAAATACAGTGCCTACAAGTAGTATTCAACCCCCTTTTAGATTTGGCAGGTTTACACATTCGGAATTAACTTGGCATTGTGACATTTGGACTGTAGATCAGCCTGGAAGTGTGAAATGCAGCAAAAAAGAATGTTATTTCTTTTTTTTTTTTTAAATTGTGAAAAGTTTATTTAGAGGGTCATTTATTATTCAACCCCTCAAACCCCAAGAATTCTATTTGGTTCCCCTAAAGTATTAAGAAGTATTTCAGGCACAAAGAACAATGAGCTTCACATGTTTGGATTAATTATCTCTTTTTCCAGCCTTTTATGACTAATTAAGACCCTCCCCAAACTTGTGAACAGCACTCATACTTGGTCAACATGGGAAAGACAAAAGGAGCATTCCAAGGCCATCAGAGACAAGATCGTGGAGGGTCACAAGGCTGGCAAGGGGTACAAAACCCTTTCCAAGGAGTTGGGCCTACCTGTCTCCACTGTTGGGAGCATCATCCGGAAGTGGAAGGCTTATGGAACTACTGTTAGCCTTCCACGGCCTGGACAGCCATTGAAAGTTTCCACCCGTGCCGAGGCCAGGCTTGTCCGAAGAGTCAAGCCTAACCCAAGGACAACAAGGAAGGAGCTCCGGAAAGATCTCATGGCAGTGGGGACATTGGTTTCAGTCAATACCATAAGTAACGTACTCCACCGCAATGGTCTCCGTTCCAGACGAGCCCGTAAGGTACATTTACTTTCAAAGCGTCATGTCAAGGCTCGTCTACAGTTTGCTCATGATCACTTGGAGGACTCCGAGACAGACTGGTTCAAGGTTCTCTGGTCTGATGAGACCAAGATCGAGATCTTTGGTGCCAACCACACACGTGACGTTTGGAGACTGGATGGCACTGCATACGACCCCAAGAATACCATCCTTACAGTCAAGCATGGTGGTGGCAGCATCATGCTGTGGGGCTGTTTCTCAGCCAAGGGGCCTGGCCATCTGGTCCGCATCCATGGGAAGATGGATAGCACGGCCTACCTGGAGATTTTGGCCAAGAACCTCCGCTCCTCCATCAAGGATCTTAAGATGGGTCGTCATTTCATCTTCCAACAAGACAACGACCCAAAGCACACAGCCAAGAAAACCAAAGCCTGGTTCAAGAGGGAAAAAATCAAGGTATTGCAGTGGCCTAGTCAGTCTCCTGACCTTAACCCAATTGAAAACTTGTGGAAGGAGCTCAAGATTAAAGTCCACATGAGACACCCAAAGAACCTAGATAACTTGGAGAAGATCTGCATGGAGGAGTGGGCCAAGATAACTCCAGAGACCTGTGCCGGCCTGATCAGGTCTTATAAAAGACGATTATTAGCTGTAATTGCAAACAAGGGTTATTCCACAAAATATTAAACCTAGGGGTTGAATAATAATTGACCCACACTTTTATGTTGAAAATTTATTAAAATTTAACTGAGCAACATAACTTGTTGGTTTGTAAGATTTATGCATCTGTTAATAAATCTTGCTCTTGTTTGAAGTTTGCAGGCTCTAACTTATTTGCATCTTATCAAACCTGCTAAATCTGCAGGGGGTTGAAGACTACTTGTAGGCACTGTAATTATATATATATATATATATATATATATATATATATATATATATATATATATATATATATATATATATATATACACACACACACACACATATATACACACACACACAAGATCAGACCCTATAATGTGCAGCCTGCAGGTCAGATAACAGCTGTAAACAGCATCAAGAGGTTCGGAGCCATTGACCCCTGTGATATTGTCTTATGTAAGAAAGAGAAAACACAAAATAAGGGCACATCTCTTAATAAATTGTTCTAAAAAGCAAATCTTTAAAAACATTCTAAAACTCTAAATCTGAGCCATCTCCATGCTCCTACCAATGACAGGCAAGTGTAGAAGGAGAGCTCTGGGACTTAAAGGGGTATTCCCATCGCCAAGATCCTATTCCAATATGTAGCAAGTATAATAATAATAATAATAATGATATTAGCAAATACCTCCAATTAGAAATGTAGCATAGTTCTCCTGATATAGCCATGTGTCTCTTACCTCATGTGCAGGGCAGTGCAGCTTAGGTATCCATGGATACGACCATGAACAACTATCTAACTCAGTATGAGTGGTCGTAACCATGGAAACCTAAGGTCTTGCAATGTCCTGAACATGAGGTAAGAGATATAGCAATGTAGCATAGTTCTCAAGATGTAGCCATGTCTCTTACCTCATGTGCAGGGCATAGAAGGAGAAAGGGGAGGAGCTTAGTTGTGAGGTAAATTCAGAGTGTGAGGTGAATTGAGGAGTGTAATATGGAGACAATTCTGTCCTGAGGTGACTGGTGAAACCTTCTGAAAGGGCCAGCTACAAATTGACAAGATATCAGTCCCTAGGCCACCAGGACTTTCAAGGTCAGTGGCAAACAGACTGCCTTTTCTTAAGGAGCAGTGAAATTGCCTAGGAGCTCAGCGACAGGATTGAGTCTGGAAACGTCTAGAAGAAACAGTGAGTTTCCCCTCAGGATTCAAGTTGCCAGCTCGCTGGAAGAGATCAAAGATCCAGAGTTTTCTTGTCTTGGAAATCCCAGGCTTTCAAGACACCTTTTCCCAGGTAGGGAAATCATAGCAGTGGAAGAGCACACTATCACCACAGAGCAGAGAAGCCAACTCTCATTATGGCAGGAAAAACCACCATCATTGTGAAGGCTGCAAAGAATGTTCCGGACTGTTCTGCAGAACATCAGTAAATGGTAAAAGCTCCCTGTCCTGTCTCTGGCTGATTATTCCCTGCTGCGCCATCCCTACCTCAATATCCCCCGGAGCCAGCCCTAGTTGGGGGACAACCCTCTGGCACTGCGCATCACCACCTAACCCCTGGGGACCTCCAGCAGTGCCCGGCCATACCAAAGCCAAATATCCCAACTGGCATCACAAACTATTTGATTATTTACTAGCTGTAGTACCCGGCGTTGCCCGGGATAGTAACTGTCTCTCTGTCTCTCTCCCGGTCTCTGTCTGTCTGTCTCTCTGTCTGTGCCTGGCTGTCTCTTTCCAGGTCTGTCTCTTTGCCAGGGCTGTCTCTTTCTGTCTCTCTTTATCCGTCTCCCCACCGACATCATATTACCTTACACATAAGCTTCTTTTACTAACAGTTTATTTTGTTCCTATAGCAAACACTGACAGTTGCTATTAAAAGCCTGTAGCTCCCACCTCCATTCAGTTAAATGGAGGCAGGATTTCGGTGAACAACTGTAAAGCGCGGGGTTACATTTTCCCGTCAAAACATAGTCTATGACGTTCCCTGGGTCACATGGGGCGTCTGTGCAAAATTTCGTGATTGTAAATGCCACGGTGCAGATTCCTTTAGCGGACACACACACACATACACACTCAGCTTTATATATTAGATTATTTAATATATTAACCCCATCACAAAAGCCTGTCGCACGTGCCCGGTACAGCCACGTCGCTACTTGGACCAACCACCGTGACATCGGAAGTCTACCGGGGGCAGCACAGGAACCTCATACTGGGTCATATAGACTTACCTTGAGGGGACGGCACAGGAGCCTCATTCTGGCTCTCATAGACTTACATTGAAGAGGTAGCACAGGAGCCTCATTCTGGCTCTCATAGACTTACATTGAAGAGGTAGCACAGGAGCCTCATTCTGGCTCTCATAGACTTACATTGAGAGTTTGTGATGTAACTGCTGACCAGGACAGGTAACAGTACAAAAATAGGTGAAGTAAAGAGTTTACAAACTCACAGTATGTACATTTTGCATGTGTAATATTAGAACTTTTTGCCGTAAGTTGGACATTTCCTTTAAGTCCCAGCTTCTCCATACGGCTCGCTCCCCCTCTGATAATCTTAGCCAGCCGTATCATTTTGCCCTTTGCACCCAGCAGTATTCACACTCGTCCACTAATAATTCAATTACCGGTGTATCATTATAAGTTCATTCAACAGAAGAAAAGTAACAAAGGAGTGTAATGTGGGAGCAGGCGTGTGCTCGGAGGCACCAGCCGCCGGAGTACAATACTCAATCATTGGAGCGCATGTTAATCATCCCGCCATTCATTCCACATCCACCTCACCCGCGTGCAACAAGTCACAACAGCTTCTTAGAAACACATTTAGCACATACAACCGTATTCATGTTGAGAGAGGGAAATTATTTCTTTGAGGCTTTAAGTGGTTAAAATTTTGTGCGGCTTCTCTCGATGACTGGAAAAATCCAAGTGCCATTGTGGCATAATTACAGATAACGACGTGTCGGGGAGGATGGAAGAAGAACTCAATGAAATCCACATACGAGCTGTAGCCTGTACAGGAGAAGGATGGAATAAAGCCACGTAAGGCATCCTGTGAGCAACAAGGGGGACGCGCAGCACCTGGGAAGGGCAAGGAGCTCTGTCCTTTCATTACAAAAATATGCATTGATGTTTTACTAAAAAAAATGCCAAAAAAATAAAAAAGGAGCAGACGAAAAATAAACTCCCGGCTAATCTTATTAATGCAAAATACTCCAGGAAAAAAAAAAAAAAAGAGAGAGAAAAAGACAAATGTAAAGTCACATTGGATGAATGAAAACTAAGAAGTTTCAGTGTCGAGAAAAGTCTGCTCCCCTTTTAGATGTCCCCAATTAATGCACATTTGTGAAACTGAATGCAGCATTACAGGACATTCTAATATGTATATGTATATATATATATATATATATATATATATATATATATATATATATATATATATATATATATATATATATATATATATATATATATATATATTTTACACTTTGTAATGATGATATTTATATTTTTAATGATAATATATATATATATATTTTTTTTTAATGATGTATATCATTAAAAAATATAAATATTTAAATATTTATATTTTTTAATGATATACATATATATCATTTAAAAAAAAATATATATTTATATTTTTTAATTATATATATATATATATATATATATATATATATATATATATATATATATATATATATAGATATATATATCATTAAAAATTATATATATATATAAATAATTTATTAATTATATATTTTATTTTTTTAATAAACCTAAAGAAACTTTTTTTTTTTTAACTAAATGCATAAAAGAGCTTAAAATATTTTTTTCTTTTGCATTTGGGCTTCATTTAAATTGTTGCACTGTTTGGCTTTTACAGATTGACTTTTCTATATATTGCAGGCCGCCGAATGAGTTAACTGAGAATCTGCCAGTGGGCTTATTCCTGGGGGTGTGTTTGTAATTCGTAGTTTTTTTTTATTTATTTATTTTTTTTTAAATCAAGACACAGGTCAAACAAGTTCCAGATATATATTTTTTAGATTTTTTTTAACAAAAGTTGAATTGAATTTATATTAAAAAGAAAAAAAAAAAGACTGAAAAACATGTTACAAACTCAAGTTACAAAGAGCTCACTGACAGATTCTCAGTTAACTCATTGTGTAGCCAGCAATATGCAGGAAAACAAAAATCCTGTAATTTTTTTTTTTTTTTTTAGTGAAACCCAATTGCAAAAATTATTTTTAGCACACATACTACATGCATTTCAGTAAAATAAAAATGCTCCTGAAGAGGAAGTGCAATCAATGTTTTTCTATCTTGTTGGTCTATGCGATTTTTGCAATTAGACTGCCACCGTTTTACTTCTCAGAGCCTCAGCTTTAACCCCTTCACCTCCAGACAATTTTCTGTTATTCATTTTTGTTTTTTTCCTCTCCTTCTTCCAAGAGCCATAACTTTTTTTTATTTTTTCCATCTATATAGCCATAGGAGGTTTTGTTTGTTGAAGGAAGAGCTGTACTTTTGAATTAAACCATTAATTCTGCTCCATATTGTACTGGAAAATGGGGAAAAAGTCCAAGTGCGGTAACATTGCAAAACAGTGTAATTCCATAATTGTTTTTTATTACCATGTTCAGTATTTGGTAAAACTGATGTGTCGTTGTGATGCCTCAGGTCAGTACGAGTTCATAGATACCAAACATGTATAGGTTTACTTTTATCTAAGTGGTGAAAATAAATCAGAAGTTTGTTAAAAAGAGAATAGTGATTTGTCGCCATTTTCCGAGACTTCTAGAGTTATTTTGTGTGTCCTGAGCTGATGTTTTTAATGATACCATTTTTCTAATCTAATGGGTTAACAGGTGCGGGTGTATTAAAGGGGTGGTCGGGTGCTGTGGTAGACGCAGCAGAGCCTGCTGTTAGGCCGCGTACCACCCCCAGGCGAGCAGACTGTCTGCTGCCGCCGCTCGGATTCGGACCAGAGGTGGCTTGAAGGGCCTCCGGGCCCGCGGTGGCTCGAGGGGCCTCCAGGCCCGCGGTGGCTCTAGGGGCCTCCGGGCCTGCGGTGGCTTGAGGGGCCTCCGGGCCCGCGGAGGCTCGAGGGGCCTCCGGGCCCGCGGTGGCTCAAGGGGTCGTGTGGCCACTCAATTAAAAGAAGGGGGAGAGATATGTAGAGGGGGATTTTGGAAAGTTTGTGATGCCACCCACGGTGCGTGGTAATGTGAGGAACCACCGCTGCCGCTGGGCATGACGATGGTGCGGCAGCCTGATGTTTAACCCCTCCGTGGGTAGGGGGTTTGTGTCCCGGGGCTCGTTGGTGATGGATGGTGTTTGGGTGCCGTTTGGGGGATAGGCGCAGGGGGTTTCCAATGTACTCGGTCCCAGAATAACGACACCGACAGCTTGTAAACCAAAGTTCTGAGCACCACCGTAGTCTGCGGGGAGCACACCTGGATCCGTGCCCCTGGTGTTGTTGTTGGTCTGTGGCCCTATTTCTGGCATCTTAGTCTCGATTGGACCCGTTGGTATGAAACTCTCCGGGTCCCGCTCACCTGTATGGCTAACGGAGTGAGCTTGCTCTCAGGGTTCACGCGTAGGATTTATTTGGACTGTACTGGGAAAGTCCTATCCCATCAGTGCGCTAGTACCCCAATTTTGGAGCAGGTTGGGGATGACACTTTAAGTCTTCACCCCCGTCAGGTAAATTACCGGAACGCGTGAAGCTACATTCCGGCCTGGGGTCCACGTACCCAGTCGTGCCCTGGCCCCTGGCCGGTGATAGCTCAAGGCCACCGACTGCCCTCCTCGGCAGTCCATGCCCCTTGACACTGTCCCCTGCGACCAGGTTCCAGCTCCTACCAGGCCCAGACCAACGTCTGACACCTAGTATACAGGAGCTCTCCTCCGTGGCCTCTCCTCACGAGAGGCACTTCACCTCCTCTCTCCTTCACTCGCAACTCTCAACTGTCCTCACTTTCTCCTCACCAACCCCCCATGTGGGCGGCCCTATTTCCTTCAGGACCACCAATGGTGTGTCTGGTAGGTTCAAGTGGGAAGTGTTCTCAGGATTTTAATTGGACTAGCATTTAACAACACCGGAGGACTGGGATCCGTTAACCAAGGAGGGTGGATACTGTGCACAAGGGCAGATTGCACAATACCCTGTGACAACCTGATAGGCCAGGGCGTCACAGCCGCAGCACAGCCTTGGGTGATGACTCTGCACCACGATCACCTCTTTAGTGCAGGGGGATGTTTGCTGGGACTTGTGCTGCAAGGTACTCACGTTTAGGCTGGAGGCCAAGGATGGATCTTTCTTACGGTCTGCTTCCAGGCTGTCAATTGCAGGTTCCAGTACCCCCAAGCACCACATAAAGACACAGTTCTCTTCAAACATTAACGTTACTTTACCGGGCAAAAGTTCCATAATCTTCACATCATGGCAGCGGCCGGCACATTTCTTCTCCATCAACAAAGCTATACAGTCTGTTCTCCATAATACTTCAGATACACACTCCGGTTCCCCATCTAGGGTGCAACTAGCAACTAGAGTCGCTCTTAATTTGCAGGCCAGCCACTTCCCTGGTGCTTGGGCGTCCGAGCCACTCTTCCCCCTCACACATCTTTGTTCTGCTGGGCAGGATCAAATAATCCTCCGGTTCTCCCGTCATCCCACCCACAGGGATTTTTAGCTATAAACTAAGACGGGCTTTTTGGGAAAGGCACTCCTCTGCTGGTGCTGCCAAGACCTACTCCCTTTTCTGGAGCCCACTGAACCTTCTGCTGGTTGAGGGGGTTCTTTGGGTATCTGCCAGGTGGTGACCACCATCCAGGCCATCCGAACTCTACCCACACTCTGGGACATGGTTCACACAGCCCTCTCGAATTAAATCTGTTGGGTTTACACACGTATCACTCTCCTCGGGGACTCTCCTGTCCTCTTCTGTGTCCCTCTCCTTTTTATTAGTTGGACTCCTCCATGCCAATAACTTTCTAGCATCGAGTATCATGAGAGCAGCCAGCCCAATAGGGCCACCTAGTGGCCGCACCACATATTACTCCAATTTAAATGTTACACTCCACAAACTATACACAGTACACGTTCCACTTTGTGGAGTTGCAGGTCTGGGGTGGCCGAACCTCACACTCCCTTACACGTGGACCTCCGATATCCGATCCACTCGTGCCTGTGAGCTGCACATGTCTGCTGATCAGATCAGCTGACGTGCCGGGGGGATAATGTCGGCTCACAGGTGAGTTTTCAGAAATCCGGCAATGCAAGTGAAAGTTATTGGTGGCTACGGTCATACTTACAGGGGGCTTTGCAGGGAAGTGGGTGAGGGGGCTTTGTTGTGCTGAGTTTTAGCGCCATGTGCCATGCTCAGCAGAGAAGGTAAAATCCGGGATGTTCATAAAATACTAAACCTTCTCATTGTAACGGTTAATACAGCATCACATTTATATCCAGTAGTGACAAATAAAAACCGTCTCCGGGGACTCTCCGACCTTTACTTTACAGCACGCTCCCGCGAACAATCCTCAACATTAGCACTTATCAAGATGGAAGTCCTCCTGATCCGCGGATCACCTCCATACATTGTATCTCCTGTCACAAACTCTCAATAACTAGAATGTCGCTTTTACACTTTTCTGACAATTAAAACTATTTTTTTTTTCTAGTCTATAAATGCCAGAAATCTTTTGTGAAACATTGGCGAAAAGCCACCAGTTATCCACCCGGGAGAAGAAAGTAAAACTTCAGGAGCAACGCACGGCATGAAAGGTCACATCTGTACAGGAGAAGACGGAAGAATGAGGAAGGAGGAAGAATGATGGTGGAAGAATGAGGAAGAATGAGGAAGAATGACGGTGGCAGAATGAGGAAGAATGAGGAAGAATGACGTTGGCAGAATGAGGAAGAGTGAGGAAGAATGACGGTGGAAGAGTGAGGAAGAATGACGGTGGAAGAATGACGGTGGAAGAATGAGGAAGAATGAGGAAGAATGAGGAAGAATGAGGAAGAATGACGGTGGCAGAATGAGGAAGAATGAGGAAGAATGACGTTGGCAGAATGAGGAAGAATGAGGAAGAATGACGGTGGAAGAGTGAGGAAGAATGACGGTGGCAGAATGAGGAAGAATGAGGAAGAATGACGGTGGAAGAATGAGGAAGAATGAGGAAGAATGACGGTGGCAGAATGAGGAAGAATGAGGAAGGAGGAAGAATGACGGTGGCAGAATGAGGAAGAATGACGGTGGCAGAATGAGGAAGAATGACGGTGGCAGAATGAGGAAGAATGACGGTGGCAGAATGAGGAAGAATGACGGTGGCAGAATGAGGAAGAATGACGGTGGCAGAATGAGGAAGAATGACGGTGGCAGAATGAGGAAGAATGACGGTGGCAGAATGAGGAAGAATGACGGTGGCAGAATGAGGAAGAATGACGGTGGCAGAATGAGGAAGAATGACGGTGGCAGAATGAGGAAGAATGACAGTGGTAGAATGAGGAAGAATGACGGTGGAAGAATGACGGTGGAAGAATGAAGAAGAATGACGGTGGACGACGAATGGAGGAAGGAGGACAAATGGAGGGAGGAGGACAAATGGAGGGAGGAGGACAAATGGAGGGAGGAGGACAAATGGAGGGAGGAGGACAAATGGAGGGAGGAGGACAAATGGAGGGAGGAGGACAAATGGAGGGAGGAGGACAAATGGAGGGAGGAGGACAAATGGAGGGAGGAGGACAAATGGAGGGAGGAGGACAAATGGAGGGAGGAGGACAAATGGAGGAAGGAGGACAAATGGAGGGAGGAGGACAAATGGAGGGAGGAGGACAAATGAAGGGAGGAGGACAAATGGAGGGAGGAGGACAAATGGAGGGAGGAGGACAAATGGAGGGAGGAGGACAAATGGAGAGAGAAAGAATGGAGAGAGAAAGAATGGAGAGAGAAAGAATGGAGAGCGGATAAAAAGCAGAATGGAGCCAAAGCAGAGCCATGGGCGTTGTGACCCATGACTCTCCTTTGCAGAGCAACCAAGGATTAATTTAGCTGCAGGGTGCAGAGTGGGCTTTTTGTGGGGTCAATAGTTTAAAAGGGTGGGTTAATAGGGCCAGGGGAGGTTAGAAGGGGTGGGAACATATCATGGGAGAGGGAGGCCACCAAATCAGCGTGAGGCACCAGCAGAGAAGGTAATATGTTCAATCTTTTGTGGGGGAGGAGTTGGGGTAATGGCTTCTAACGTTGTTTGTTTGGGTTATTTTGGCGAGCGGTGGCGATGGGGGGGGTTCTTGGAGTTGGTGGAAAAGTTGGGGTGGAGGAGTGGTACAACGGATGGATAGGGACCACCCCCCCAGTTTATCATGGAATGGTAATTGCCTGGTGGACTTGGGGGCTCTCCAGGGTGGGGTCCCCTGAGAGTTGGTTAGGGACAAGGTTTTCCGGCAACAGAGGTGCCCCCGAGCTTGTGGTCGCAGCTGGGGATAAAAATGCAGGATGGTTTATAAATAATATTTGGTTGTTCGTCAGGTGTTTTGGGGCTCCAAGAACCTCCCTTGCGTACAGGCCTAGCGTCAGCACCCGGCAAATCTGGTCAAATGCCGAAGCCCTAAGCTGCCGGGGGTCCCACTCACAGTGGCAGGGGGGCCCGGTGTCCGCACTGTCACCGGCTTTTCCCCCGCCGAGGATCGCACTTTCAATTGTGTCGGCATCGCAGTTGCCGATACAATTGAAAGCAATGATGAGAGACGGAGCGGCGGGCTCCCTCTGTCACCATTCTCCCCGCTGTGTCTGACACTGTCGGCGTTCTGAGCCTCTGACAGCTCGTCATCACTGTGCGCCTGCTGAGAGGTCAGAGCGACAGCGGTGGACGCGCCGAGGAGACCGGAGCAGCGGGGGAACGAGGAAAAGTGAGTATTTATGTAATCGTGGTGACCAGACAACCATGGAGGTGCATTAAATGATATAGGTGCTGTGTACTACATGGAGGTGCCTAATGCTATCAGGGTCTGCACTGTGCTATATAGGTGCTGTGTACTACATGAAAGTGCTTAATGCTATCAGGGTCTGCACTGTGTTATATTGGGCTGTATACTACATGGAGATGCCTAATGTTATCAGGGTCTGCACTGTGCTATATAGGTGCTGTGTAATACATGGAGATGCCTAATGCTATATGGGTCTGCATTGTGCTATATGGGAGCTGTACAACATGAAGGTGCCTAATACTATCTGGGTCTGCATTGTGCTATATGGGGGCTGTATACTACATGAAGGTGCCTAATGCTATCTGGGTCTGCATTGTGCTATATGGGGGCTGTATACTACATGAGGATGCCTAATGCTATATGGGTCTGCATTGTGCTATATGGGAGCTGTATACAACATGAAGGTGCCTAATACTATCTGGGTCTGCATTGTGCTATATGGGGGCTGTATACTAAATGAAGGTGCCTAATGCTATCTGGGTCTGCATTGTGCTATATGGGGGCTGCTTAATGTTATATGGGGGTTGCATAGTGCCATATGGGGGCTGCATAGAGAACTATGGGGGTTTTATAAACACTATATGGAGGAATATGGGGGCTGCATACTGCTATACCCCCAGAGTTGTATGTCACCTCCACCCCAGTGCTGTATACCCCCTCAGAGCTGTGTATACTCCCAGAGCTGCATGCCACCTCCCCACCTCCGAGCTGTTTGTCCCCCCACCCCAGAGCCACTGCCCCCCTCTAGAGCTGTATGGCCCCCATTGCTGTATATCCCTTTCCTCAATAATATGTATGTCCCCCAGTAATGTGTACGTCCCCAGCCTCTCTTGTGATGTATATACAGCAGTGTTAGTGTTCTCTATGTGCGGCCATGTCTGTTAGTGACAACCACAAATCAGCGTGGCACAGACACATGCCCAGGAGGAGCTGGATGGACACTAGCGGGGAGGTGAATGAGGCTGTTGCCGGCTTCCCAATATTAAAAATATCTCTAATGTGTCAGTGTGTCTATGATCTGTATCTATGTATGTCAGTGTATATGACAGTGTATAGATTTTTGTCTATTTATATGTGTTTTTTGTGAATTTCTCTTTAAATATATATGTGTATGTATGCCTGTATGTGTATGTATCTGTGCATGTCTATGCGTGGATGGGGCCCACTGAGACTCTTTCGGCCGGGGCCCACAAAAACCTGGAGCCGGCCCTGCTTGCTTATAAATAGTTATTTAATTTTGTAATGTTTGTTAATAAAAAGGGGCTGATCTGGCCAATTTATGCAATAATGGTGTTACGTTTTCATTAAGGGATGGAGATCAGGAGTTGAATGGGTAAGTAGACAAGATGGTTGGGAAGCCTCTGCAGTAGGGCAGTCATGAGGGAGGAAGAATGAAGAGTGACTGGACGTTTCTGCTGTAGCGTTGCGTGATGGCAAATCTTATGGTAATTGTAGTCGTAATAATTATACAGTAATTGGAACAATTTTAACAGATTGTAACCAAGGAGATATGAGTGAATCTTACGATAATCTATTAGGGCAGATTTGCTCCATTCCAGGAGTTAAAACAAACCCTATCTGTTACGCGCCCCTCTTCTCGGCTCTCCTAATTCACCCCAAGCCTGGTCCTCCAAATCGGTTCCCGTTGGCTGTTTTCTTCCTCCGGATCTTCTCTCTAAGCCACACTTGAGGCATAACGCGAGTCATTGATGTTTTTGCTGTGTGTCATGTCGTTGATGTGCATCGTGCTCTATCTACATGACTGAGTGGGACCTAGTTAGCAGCAGCATCTGACTGAAGACGCAAAAGGAGGGGAAAGGAGGAGTCGGCCGGAACGGCAGCGGTGGTGGGAAGTAGAGATGAACAGACACGTGAAAGCTTGGTTTGTCAGGGCCAGCTGGACTTTAGATAAAGTTTGGTTTTGGACCCGGACTTGACCTGAACCCCAATGGAAGCCACTAATTGAGAAGTTCGAGTCTCCAACCACATGTAGTCATAGTCAGCCATAAACAGATCCCTTCCGGTGGAGGGGGGCAGGATTGTTCCTTTTTTCCTGTACACTACATCCGATCATGCTGTTACCCCCAGTGTAAGCGGCTTGCACAGGGCTGAGCACCAGACGTACCCGAGCACAGCGATGCTCATGCCATTGAAGTTCATATGTAAAGCTCCGGAACGCCAAACTAGAGCTCCGTTTTTTGTGAAAAGTCTGTGTTTGGTACAAACTTTGAATACCGAACCTTGGGTTCACTCATCTCTAGTGGGAAGTGCATTAGGAGGACCGAGGAGATATGAATTCTTTTTATCTTTCCTGATCCTCAGAATCCAGCAAATTTGTTAAAATAAATCAAATTTAGGAAGATTTGATTTGAATCCAAAAAATTTGGGGAAATTTGCTTGGAATCTATTATTTTATTTCGTCATAAGGCTATATTTATATGTTGCTTTTTTGTTGCTCTCTTCATAGATAAAAAAAACAAAAACAAAACTTCTTCCAAAATCCGGTTTTGCTGTATTTTTTAGCTGCACGTTTGGTGTAATTTGTCTACGGTACAAGTTTAAATAAAGTTAGTTTCATTCGACACAAAAGCAGCAAAAACACAGTTGCGTTTTTGTACTCTCAGTCAGGATATGCTTTCACCATGCGTTTTTGCTGGCGTTCTTTTGTGCATGTCTTTGTCATTAGTTTTATGCAAAGTAAAAGCTACTTTTTACATTAAAACCTGATTAATGGCCCAACTGTAATAATGCTAACTCTAGAATCAATAGATACCAATAAAGCAACCAGAGTAAATAGCCAAGATAAAATGAATAATTTTTATTAATGAAATCTCAAAAGGATAAGAATATTTTTTGGACATTTTGAAGACAAGAAATAAAGAAGGGGAAATTTAGCTAGTGAATACAAATTTTGTACTCCGAAATATTCAAGAAAAAATATAATAATTGAATAAAATAATAAAAATAATTAATATTCTGATTTTTTCTTGAATATTTCGGAGTACAACATTTGTTATCACTAGCTAAATTTCCCCTTCTTTATTTCTTGTCTTCAAAATGTCCGAAAAATATTCTTATCCTTTGAGATTTCATTAATAAAAATTATTCATTTTATCTTGGCTATTTACTCTGGTTGCTTTATTGGTATCTACTTTTTACATTACTAGTAAAGGTGATGAGATTTCAGAAGTTTTCTGCACACACAAGACACATTTAATTTTTATTCATGACTGTAATGAAAAATTGCTGCGTTTTTAAAAGAAGCAGCGTGTCAATTCCTTCAGCGTTTTTGCAACTTTTCTTTCACCATTGAAAGCAATGAGAAAGTGCAGCTGCATTTTCCGCTGCGTGTTTGCTGTGTTTTTGCTGCTTTTCTGGTGAATTTTTCTAACTTTAAAACATGGACTGTAGTCAAATGACACACAAGAATTGCAGCTTAAAAAACTCAGCTAAACCTGCTTTTTGGAAGCAGTTTTTGTGGGTTGTTTTTTACTGCCAAGAGAGAAGGTTTTCCAGCAGAAAAAAGCAACAAAATAAGAGCCTCATTGCTTTCAATGGTGAAAAAAAAAGCTGCAAAAACGCTGACAGAAGTGACATGCTGCCTGTTTCAAAAACTCAGTTTTCCATTTTAGTCAGGAAAAAAAACAAACAAAAAAAAAACCTGTATGCCTGAATTTCTGAAATAGAATATAGAAATGTGGCACTCCTTCTATAGTCGCTGGTGCTTGGATAGGGTCCCACCCCAGATCAAAAAATTGAAAAAAAAAATTGACTGCAGACCCGGACGGGCAGCTTTTTCCTCTGGTCCAGCTTTTCCATATATTTCTACAGAGCCTTTTCTGTGTAAACTGATGAAGGTCGGATGACCGAAACGTCTTTAATAATTACACAGATCAATGAATAAAATATAAAACAATTTCAGTTGAATGCTTTGAGTGCTGGATTTTTTTCAATTTTTTGAATTTCTGAAATCTCATGGCTTTTGCTGGTACTGTTAAAAAAAACAAACAAAAAAACCCCCAAAAAAACAACCAAAAAATGCACCAATAAAGCGACATGTGAACATACCCTAAAAGTGTGACCTGAAACTCCAGAGCAGAACAAGGACTACAGGAACAAGGACTATAGTATGGCTAATGTAGCACCCCTGAAGCCATCAGGGAGCTACAAGATTCTGCATCCCCCCCAGGATGCAGGGCCTACCCCCTAGGTCCCCGGAAGACCAGTGCCGATCACACACAAAAACTCCAGGTAATCCCAGTTTCCCCCAACAATCCCCCATACAATTGTACAAGGCTAGGGTCAGACCAATGGATGGCCGCCTAGAGGTGGAGCCAATCCAGTCCAGTAGTTGACCAGGTGGGAGGGGTGGACTGAGGAGACACACAGTGAGATAGTCTGAGAGGGTCGAGGAGTGAAGGTGGACAGGAAAAGACGCACTGACTATGGGTTGACAGTAACCTGGTACCCAGGAGGTTTGTTGCCGGTGGAGTACTCCCGGAACTATGCACCGACAGGGAACAGGACCCTAGGACAGGTAGAAACTCCAAGCCAGCCTGTTAACACCTGCACAGCGAGGGGACCATCAAGGAACTCGCTGACCCTAAGAATCCATAGACTCACTAGAAAAGGGAGAACCGGGGACAGGACCAGAGACTCCAACCCCACAGGGTTCACATCACCATCAGGCGGACAGAAGTGGACAAACCACTGGACGGGGACTCCCAGTTGCTCTACACCATGGGGACCAATTAACCAGAGACAGGTGTAGGGGAAGAAGGTACCAGATTACTACACTGGCACTGGAAAGAAGGGGACCTGAAGGTGAAACCAGCCGGCCTCGGGCAACCAGTTACCACCAACATGCAGTGAGTAAAGACCAGTTGCACTAAACTGCTCTATGGACTACCTTCTTCCGACGCCCATCACATCACCCATCCTCTGGGGCCCGGCCCTGCTTGCGGAGGGCCTACCACCCAGGCTACAATTAACACCAGCCCCAGTAATGACATTATGCCACAGCGGCTCCATCCATATAGCTGCAACACCGCAAGTGGCATCACGTGTGAACACTAATCTAATCCCCTGTAAATACACCCCCATTACAAAAAGGGCCCAGGGCACGGAACCGGGCAATGGCCACCAAGGTGACATTCCCAAGATATACACTGCCCGGGACTGAGTACCCCATATCCCTGGGCACGACACTAATATCTCTGCAATCCCTACAGATACAACTCTTCATAAAGGCAATCCGGCCACCGATCACAGCTAACCATACTGAGCCTGGATGATTTATGGCTGGATTTACGTTCCAGAATTAGAAACAAAATCTTGTTACTTCTTTATACCCTACATTTTATAATAATGTACTGCTATAATGTGGACATGTACAGGGTGGTATTCCTCATCCTGGAACGCTACAGACAACGGTGGTGCTTATGGTAGCATTACCACTCTGGACCGGTATCGCTCTTTCTTATCCTCTGCTGCACATATTGTGGTACCTCTGTGTTTAACGTCATTGATGGAGAGTCCACAACCACGTTTAAAATCTTTCACGTCTCAAGCACAGTTTCTTACAAGGCATTGTCCTTCTAAAAGGTCAGTGTCACACTTGCGCATGACTAGTATAAGAATAGAGTCCCATCACCAGCCACGGCCAGCTGCTCTCTAGTCAGGAGCGAGTAGCTGCGTATATTAATATGCAGCTATATGCTCCAGTCAGGAGAGTGGCAGACCGTGCTGGGTGATGCGACTCAATTCTCACTCGAGTCGCACGCAAGTATTACTCTGGCCTAAACCAAACTGGCTCTTCCAGAACAGTTGCAGACATGTTGTCAACTCTTTCCACACCATCTACCAAGGAAAAGGTGGTGGGGAGGGGGGTGTGGTGGAATTGCCTCATCTATTTCCCGCTGATATCTAACTACATGGGTTCACATGTTTCGCTGTGACTATGATACCTGGTATGCTACTTTTTCCAATGTCACCCATTGGCTCATAGTCCTGTACTACCTTCCTTTAGCTGGGCGACCTCTTCCTCTCTAAAAAGTCCCCGTTGCACACTGATCTGACACTGTATCCACACAGCCTGCTTGGTGAGGAGTCCCCCTTTATCTCATGGAGCTACATCTGCACTCCGAGCCTGGTCACCCCCGCTTCCTCCTTCTCTTGCCGTACCTCTTTTCCTTCCACTATACAATCACCCTGAAAACCTGGAAACCCTTTCCCTATATTCCCCTTACTCCACCCCACTGTGGGCCGCCTCTTCATATTAACCCTGCCAACACTGTCTCTTCCAAAAACCCGATCTCTCTTATACAAACCATACACAAGAAACCAGTGACATCTTGTGGTGGTTGGCGGTACTGCAACCATATTAAAATGGAATTAAACAAGTTACCATAACTATACATACAAACACATATCACACATTAGTCATAAAACCAAGGATGTCTTCAGGGGCTACACAACCATAGGTCATCCTCTTACAATATGATACACCTTTACATTGGCAGTGCTGTGAAGGGGATTGACTCACTGGTCATTTTAATGGACCAAACCCCAGTCCCCTTCTTTAATGCATATAGAAAAAAAAGAAGCTTTATTATTAAAAGTTGTCCAGTGGGACCATTTTCTAATCATAGGATAGGTCATCCATGAGAGCCTTGTGAGCCCACCGCTGTGCAGCCCCCAGTTATTCAGTGCGGTGCCCGCTGGATGTAAACACATTGCATAGAGCTGTGCTTTGTACATCCATTGATTGTGTAGCCGGGTCATGTAGCATAGCCGCCATTCACAAGGAGAGTATTCAGAAGGCCATTATTAATCTGATGATAATTGTTTTATGATCATATCTAAGCATTTTTGTTATATGAACAATCCTTTTAAAATAAAATTTCAGCTGCCTGCGACCACCTAAAGTTTAATTTCCCCCAGTAGCCTCCCTTCCCAGAAGGCCGCCGTACGACACTATTAACCTGCAGATTAACTCCATAGCTGATAGTTAATAGCATATCACTACATGACATTCCCTTTAAATGCATGCACAGTCACGGCTGAAAGTGTTGGCTTCCTTGGAAATTGTTCCAGAAAATGGAATATTTCTCCGAAAAAGTTTTTGCAATTACACACGTTTTGTCATGTCCAAGTTTATTTCCTTTGTGTGTACTAGAACAAAAAAAAAACCCTGAAAAGGCAAATTGGACATAATTTCACACAAAACTCCAAAAATGGACCAGACAAAATTGTTGGCACCTTTACACAATTGTTGGTCAACAACTTTATTTCAAGCATGTGATACTCGTTAAACCAAAAAAATAAAGTAAAAAAACTAATTTCTATAAACTTTTCCAGAAGACCGTCAGAATCCATCAGTGAGCTCATTCTATGTAAACGTACAGAAGTTATCGTAGGTGGCCGCCGGGTTTCACAAAGGATCTTGCATATATTTGCCTTCTATAGCGCCCAGTGTGGCCCTCTTTGGGGCCCTGTCTGTTGCTCTCTGTGTGGTCCTCGGTGTTGCCCTCCATGTGGCCCTGCATGGGGTCCTCTCTGTCTTCTGTATTGCCCTTCATGTTGCCCTCTGTTGAACCCGGTCTTTTGCCCTCCACGTTGCCGTTGTGGAGCCCTGTCTTTTGCCCTACATATTACCCTTAGTGTTGTCCTCTGTGGGGCCCTGTCTGTTGTCTTCCGTATTGCCCTTCATGTGGCCCTCCTTGTTGCCCTCTGTGGAGCCCTGTCTGTTGCCCTCCATGTTGCCCTTCGTGTTGCCCTATGCGTTGCCGTTGGTGAGCCCTGTCTTTTGCCCTCCGTATTGCCCTCCGTGGGGCCCTGTCTGTTGTCTTCCGTATTGCCCTTCATGTGGCCCTCCTTGTTGCCCTCTGTAGAACCCTGTCTGTTGCCCTCAATGTTGCCCTTCATGTTGCCCTTCGTGTTGCCCTCCGTGGGGCCCTGTCTGTCTTCCGTGTAGCCCTTCATATGGCCCTCCTTGTTGCCCTAGTGGAGTCCTGTCTGTTGCCCTCTGTGGGGCCCTGTCTGTTGCCCTCAGTGTTTCCCTTCGTGTTGCCCTCTGTGGGGCCCTGTCTGTTGCCCTCAGTGTTTCCCTTCGTGTTGCCCTCTGTAGGGCCCTGTCTGTTGGCTTCCATGTTGCCCTTCATGTGGCCCTCTGTGTTGCCCCCTGCAGGCCCTGTCCATTGCCCTTCACGTTGCCCTCTGTGTTGCTCCCCGCAGGCCCTGTCTGTTGCTCTCCGTGTTTCCCTTCGCGTTGCCCTCTGTGGAGCTCTGTGTGTTGCCCTCTGTGTTGCCCCCCCGCGGGCCCTGTCTGTTGCCTTCCGTGTTGCCCTTCATGTGGCCCTCCTTGTTGCTCTTTGTGGAGCCCTGTCTGTTGCCCTTCTTGTTGCCCTCTGTGGAGCTCTGTGTGTTGCCCTCCATGTTGCCCCCCGCAGGCCCTGTCTGTTGCCCTCCGTGTTTCCCTTTGTGTTGCTCTAGTGGAGCCCTGTGTTTCCCTCTGTGTTTCCCTTCACGTTGCCCTCTGTGGAGCTCCGAGTTTCCCTCCGTGTTGCCCCCCGTGGGCCCTGTCTGTTGCCTTCCGTGTTGCCCTTCATGTGGCCTTCCTTGTTGCCCCCCGCGGGCCCTGTCTGTTGCCTTCCGTGTTGCCCTTCATGTGGCCTTCCTTGTTGCCCCCCGTGGGCCCTGTCTGTTGCCTTCCGTGTTGCCCTTCATGTGGCCTTCCTTGTTGCCCCCCGTGGGCCCTGTCTGTTGCCTTCCGTGTTGCCCTTCATGTGGCCTTCCTTGTTGCCCCCCGTGGGCCCTGTCTGTTGCCTTCCTTGTTGCCCTCCTTGTGGTCCTCTGTGGGGCCCGCTCTGTTGCCGACTGCAGAATGCGTTAACTGAGAAGGAGCTCACTGATGGATTCGGAGTCTTATGGAGGAGTTTGTAGACCTTACAGTCATTTTTTTTAATTTCCTCTTCGGTGATTTATAACCACAGACCACACTGAGGCTGAATGTGCAGAGAAACAAAAGAACAGATGAAACCCAATTGCAATAAAATTATTTCTAGCCCTAACCACACGGTTTTCAAGCAAACCTTTCAGCTTCTTCGGGGCTGTCTTACCGCCACTATGTCTTTATTGCTCCCCTTATAACCTTCCTAATAAAACCCCAATAGGTGGCATACTGATTTCTGCGCATGACAAAAAAAAATTTCTAAGTGTGGTAGCGATATGCTAATTAGTAGGGAACTAGCTGGAGGGTGGGGGGGGATGTTTTCCACTACTAATCGTCCCACTAATCACTTTATCTTGCACATGCTTTTACACAGATTTTTACAAACATCATTGACTGTCATGGGGGTGCCAGGTTCTGTTCAGACTACAGATTCGGACACTCCGCCTGATAACTTCTCTGAGATCTGTGATCAGAGTAGGCAGAGTTGGGTGTTGACCTGCAGAGAGGTAATTCATAGACAGGCTAGCAGGAGTTAATCTTTGCTGGTCTGCTTGTTAGTCTCCTTTGATCATATGTTGTGTGAGAGCCAATCACATCTGCTCCCCTCCTATATATGCTAGCTAGATCCTTCCACCTATGCCAGCTATAGTTTATCTTAGCTAGCCTGGTGAGGTGTTGTGATCCTGACTAGCTGGTGGTTGTTATACTTGTTGCTGAATACGGTTGAGGAGTTAACCCTTGTTGCCTTTTTGATGTTACCATCCTACTCTCGCTTTACTTCTGAATCATTGTCTATTCCTGCTTGTGTGCAGTGTGTCAAAGTTTTGTTTTTGTCTTGTCTTTTATTGGTTTTTCATCACACTCCTGTGCCCCTTGCTTCCCTAGTGGTAGGGGATCGCCACTGTAGTGTCCCTGAGCCACTCAGGGCATTACTAGGTACTGCATCCTCAAAAGGATGCAGGGCCTACCCCCTGGGAGCTGGAACACCAGTGCCAGTAACACCTACACACACCAAAATCCTAGTTACCACTCCACACTATGGGGCATGGACTAGTCAAGCACAAGGGGATGGCCACCCAGAGGGCGGAGCCAGACCAGAGGTGCTAGACAACCTGGTGGGAGTGGACAGTCGGTTGGTAGTAGTGAGTGAAAGTGGAAAGACGTGCTTAGAGCTGGGTGTGTAACGGTGACCCGGGGGCAGAGGAGAGAGCTCACCAGGGCGGATACACCTGAGTACTGCTGGGACCAGAGCACGCACGGGGCACAGGGCCATAGGTCAGGCGACAGTTTTATACGGCCTGGTAAATATCTGCGAGGGGATCTTCACGGACCTCACTGACCCACAGATCTGGGAGCACCAGCAGTAAATTAAGGATCAGGGTTCGGGACACAGACCAGCCCTACAGGGTCCACACTGCCCATCGTACGGACAAGGAGATTGCCACAATAAGGGACAGTCGGGCCCCAAACTGCTTCAAACTACTGGGACCCAACCACACTTAGGGTGCCGGGGAGAGAGCAACCGAGTCATCAACTGGCACTGGAACTACAGGGACCGGAACCAGCCGTCCGAGGGTCCAAGAGTGTGTAGAGACTGTTAATTACAACCCCGGTGTGGCCTCCCTTATTCCGGCACTTCCACCATACAGCTCCTAGGCTCAGCCCTACCTACGGAGGCCACCACAGCTGCCATTGCCACCAGCCCTAGGGACAGCCAGCCCGGCTGCACCGGTTCCACCATCCTAACCGCAACCCGCAGGTGGCGTCACACTAATTACTCTAATGATCCCTGTAAATATTCCCCTTTTAAAAAGCACCCAGGGCACGAGACCGGGCCACGGCCACCAAAATGACATTCCCCAGTGATACACTGCCTGGGAACGAGTACCCCATTCCCTGGGCAACACACGTACGCTCGGCTTCATTGCGCATTGTCAGGAAAGCAGAGATTTGCAAATAGCTGGTGGTAATGATGTTCTTTCAAAGCTGTCTAAAAGGGGCGTAAAAGCATGCATTAGCCACCCACTATCATATTGCTACTGCAGTTATAGAATTGGTGTTAGGAACCTGCAAAAACCAATAAGATAATAAAAAAAAAAAAAAAAAGATAGCTGCATGGCGGCAGCTCGGATTGGCATTGGTTGGTGGGTGGGGGATGAGGGTAATGGGTGGAGGATGCTGACAAATTATCATTAAAAAACAAAAAAAAAACCAAAAAAAAACCACACAGTCCAGAAAAGTGACAACTCTTAAAACTTTGTTCAGCACGATACATCAGACTTAATAATTTGATATTAAAAAGTAGACTCAATTCAAGCCGAGTAAGGCGATTGATGCTTGAGATATAAGAACTGTGGTCCGGGAACTTGCTCCTATTTATCGGCATTTTCTTATCAGAAATGAGGCATTTGCAAAACATGCAAGAAAATAACGTTTCCATACGGAATGTGGAAAATGCTAAGAAGCAGTCATCAGATTTTCAAAGCCTATTACTATTTTTTTTTGCTTTGGATGTAGCAGAGATGAATTTGTCATTTAACCATTTCCTCTCCACCTTTTACCAACTTTAGCCACTTGTCATATTCCAATTCACCACCAGATGGCAGCATATTCCTTCCCTATCCGCGTGGCTTTTATTGGCGCAGGATCTCGATATAATGTGGTTTTGAAGTGTAAATTAGGAGAGTTTTTGTAGGGTGCTAAAAGTCTAGGCGCTTCAGTCTTATTAATCTAAGGACCAATTTCAGATTTTACCTTTACGAGTTCCAGCTTCATAACCAAGGCCATATACAGCGGTGTATACAATGCCGGAGTGTTTCAGGGGTTATGTATCAATAAGTTGTTTTTTTTTCCCCCATGCAAACAATCAGCCTTAATACATTTTTTTTATACAGATTTGCAAGTGTGATCATGCCCGAGATGTGTGTGTAAGATGATATATCCGAAAATAAACCAGCTCCTGCAGACTATTTATAGGAAAGGACCACAAAAAGCTCCTGGGGACACGTCTGAGGCTCACGGAGGGGGACACAGCGGTGCATTAGAGCAAAAGGCAATAATGTTGCACTTAACCGTAACAACCGGTCATACATTCCCTTACAAATATCAGTGAGTGCAAAATCCAGCAGAGTCTAATGAAAACTTTGCTGCGCAAGGAATATAAACTAATAAATGACTAATAATAGGACATTTATGGCTACCTACATTTCCCAGACTCAGTCTCCGGCTACACAATTACTGCTGCTCTGAACCTGGTATAAAAATGGAAATGGTTAAACAGATCGTAAGATTTTCCATCATGTCCACTATAAAATACTGGTAAGTTTTATATAAGAATATGGCTTTGTGTGCACACTGTAGATTTGGTGCAGGAACTTCCTGCATCATATCTACACCTTCTGGCAGAGAAATGCATGCGGTTTTTGGTGCGCTTTTTTTTTTTTTTTTTTTTTTTTTAATGGGTGGAAGGGTTAAAAAAAGGCAGGAGAAAAAACGCAGCAATAATTGACATGCTGCAGATTTACTGCACCAAATCTGCAAAGATAAAAAGAAATCTCTCATCATGCGCACAGCTCTTCAGAATTATCATTGACTTTGCTGATATGCAGATTTGAGCCACAATCTGCATCAAAAAACGCACAGTGCGCACACAGCCTAAGAGTGCATCAAGAAACCACTTAAGACAATTGGGGAAGTTTAGATTCATACCAAAAACTTGTTTGGTCCTATCAGATCCGCTAAATTTGAGTAAATGTCAAAAAAAAAAAAAAAATATAATAATACTAATAAAAATAAAAAAATAATACTAATAATAAAAAAATAATACTAATATTAAAAAATAATAAAAAATAAAAAATAATAAAATAAAAAAATAAAATAATATATCAAAAATTTCTGAATTTTTGCTTAACTCGAACACCAATTAATCACAAATATCCTTTGCTAAAGAGAATCTGTCATTAAGAACAACCCAGCCTGCACCCCACAACTACATAGCTAGGCATGCAGATCTTAGAAGACCTAGAGGTGAATTTACATTTACACATGCCCCTACATTTATGCACAATAAGAATTTAAATTCATATGCAAATAAGGTGTTAAGTGCTCAGGGTGTGTCAGAGCACTTCCAGTGTTTGTTTCCTCACTCAGCACCAGTCGGTTTAGCTTGACTGATCTTTTGCTAGGTGTGACAAGTGTGTCACAAGTGACAGAATCATGTAGTACTGGCAATAGAAAGTCACAGTGTTTGGCTGCGCAAAATTCTTCCTGACTTTCTATTGTTCCTGCTGTCAGTATTCATTGTAATAGGCAGCTTTCCTGCTGGGTTTTCATCTCTTCCCCTTTAGGACCCAGCGGAGCTCTCCTTCCACCCAGCTGCTGATTATCAGTATTCCCCTTGAGCTTAAATACCCCATCGTCCCTTGACTTGTGCTTGTGATATTATTCAGCTCATTCAAGCTGATTATTTTGCGTAAATTCTTATTTCTTTCAGATTTGGTTTAAGAATGATTTATAGGAAAGACCCTTTACTAGAGTTGAGCAAAAGTCCCGGAATTCAATTCAGGCATAGTTACTCAAATTAAGGTCAGTAGATTTCAATCTAAACTGTCCCGACAGCTTTGAAAAAACGGTGATAAGAAAAAATAAAAAAAAAAAATTAAAAAAAAAAAAAAATCACCCCCCCCTTTATATTCTACTTTCCTCACATTATTCTTAAATCACCTACACGTCATTCGCATCAGCTTCTGTTCTTCCAGTCCAGCATGTGAGGTTATTCTGAGGCCTGTGCCTGGAGGGGTGACGCACATTATCACATATGTGGTCCCTTCACATGAGGCCAATAACCAGCTTCAGATGGACCTAAAATGCTGAACTGGAAGAACAGAGGTCTGGTACAGTCGAATGTGGACATGATGCCCAAGAGGTGCATGTAGATGGTACCCCAGCTGTGACCTCAGGTGAACTCACTGATCTGAATACCAGATTACTTATGGAGATGTGCGCGTGTTGAATATTACAATTCTACATCTCCAGGTAAAAAAAAACAAACTAACAAACAAAAAAAACATCACAGTTTTCGGCCAGGAGATTCTGATTTAGTGTACAAATGTCTGCAACCAAATACTCAATGTGCACAAATCTCCGAATCCAGCATGGAGTTCAATAAGTTCACCTGAGGTTACAGCTGGGGTTCCCACTGTACCACAGCTGTGACCTCAGGTGAATTGACCTCAGGTGAACTCAACGAACGATCTGAGGTAAGTTCAATGCATCTCCTGGCAAAAAAAAAAATGCACCAAAAGCAATAAAATTCTCAATGTGTGCACATAGCCTAATCTTGTAATCTGCCATGGAGTTCAGCGAGTTCACCAACTTCACTGCATCTCCTTGCAGAAAAATGCAGCAAAAAACACCTCAAAACTGCATTGTGTTTTTGGTGCTTTTTTTTTTTTGCCAGATGATGCAGTGAGCTCAGTAAACTCACACGTCAATTCATCTGAGGTCACAGCGAGGGTACCATAGGAACACCAGCTGTGACCTCAGGTGAATTTATTGATCTCAATTCTGGATTAGGCAGTTTGCACACTTTGAGAGTTTGGTTGTATACATTTCTGCATCTTCTGGCAAAAAACTCCACCAAAATCGCATGAGGTTTTTGATGCAGTTTCAGTGTGGTTTTAACTTCAATGAGTTCACCTAATGTGCGCTCACTAAGTTCAGTGATTTTGCCTGAGGTCACAGCTGGGACACCGTGGGAACCCCAGCTGTGACATCAAGCGTTCTCTTTGATGTTACCGCTCTCACCGCTGTGGCTCCATCAGTGTGTCCCTTACACCGCAGTGAGATATCAGTTTTTCTAATGTGACCATGCTCTGTGACCTCAGACGTACCAGAGCTGGAATCATCATGGAACATATTGGTGTGGATTACGTCAGACCTGCAGGGGTGTTTTGGAGGTTAATAAATTGGAAAAAAAGGTTCCTTAAAAAAAAAATAATAAATAAATAAAATAAAAAAAATTCTCTGTTTTGTGTTCATTTATTTTAACTTACAGGGCTAGTAAGCCCTGCAAGTTAAAATAAATGGCTATAGGGCACTAAAGGTTACATTTTTAACTAGACTTAATAAAAGTTACATTTTAAAAGTTAAACCCCAACATTTGAACTGTGAAATTATCCCTTATATTGCCCCAATATCCACCGCTCCAGGACAAAATCAGGATGAGAAGATTACAGCACCATCATCCAGCATCCAATTCTGGAGTGGCTGGATGATGTTATTTTTTTGGCTAGGGAGGGCCCAATAACCATGGCCCTCCCCAGCCTGAGAATACCAGCCCCCAGCTGTCTGATTTATCTTGGCTTGGTATCAAAAGTGGGGGGCACCTGACAATGTTTTTTAAAATAATTATAAAACCACATGGGGTCCCTTGTATTTTGATACACAGCCAAGATAATGCACATAGCTGGGGGTTGCAGCTAGGTAGTGCCAACTGTATACAGCTCTGAGTTTAAATATGTATACAGAGGTCATGAGAAATAGAGGTTTACCAAATAAGCTGCCCACTATTCAAGATGTGCTGCCAGCTTAATGGATGATTGATTGATCAGTAGCTTTAAAAGCTTATGGCCAGTAAAAGGTATGGAGGAAAAGAAAATGTGGGACGAATGAAAGTTCTGGGTTTTTTTTTCTTCTTTTTGTTAATCAAAATTAATTAAAAAAAAATTAAATAAATAAAAAAAAATAAAAAATGTAGTTCCTAATTTGACCACTGGTTTTGCTATAGAGTTTATATTTGGTTTTGACCAGTTTATAATTGTAAAAGACAATTATTTCTTCTTTATTACTGCAGATATTATATTAATGCACAATAAGAACTCCTTGAAGTTTGTGTATTTTATGTAAAAGAGGATTTATTTTTTTTAGTTCAGGAGTCCTTTAAGGCCAGGTAATGTAAAGTGTGTAAAAATATAGGGATTTTTTTTATTAATAACTTTGCTGAGGAATTGGTTCATATGTCTAAACTGACTCCTTGACATATATTCCTTGGTACGTATTTTCACAGTCAGAAATAATGGGATCTTATTCTGACCGCATAAAATTACCCACCAGACACAAGCCGCTGATAAATATATCATATTTCATGCTCGAAAGCTTGTTTCCGCCTGTAATGTCCTGCAATATTGGGAACTTCAAAGTAAATTCCAGGAAAATGGATGTGTCTTATCGTTGAAAGAGTAGAAGGCCTATCATCGGGAAGTTTCTGTCCGATATTACCCATAGAAGAAGGTCCATTTATTAATATAGTAGGAATGATACCTAGCATGTGACCTGAATGTTGCTCGGGATAAGGCATGGCCCCATAGAGAGGAGACAAGATCAGCACATTCTCCCTTCTTTTTGCTTTTAGGTTACTATGTTCTTTCAACTTTTCCTGACCACATAACTAGTTAATGACTTCAGGCCTGCGAAAAAGTTCTAAGGGTGTGGGAGTTCACTTTTGAAACAAAGAACTGTTCAAGGGATGTAGCTAAGCTGGGTGGATGCAGGCAATGTCTCTACTTACTGCACAGTGCCTAAATTTATGCATGGTACACCCATATTTCTGAAGGGCATATGTGCCGCCCCTACAGCGGATCGAACCGCTCGGATCCGGGAGTGGTGATTACTTGTGGCTCAAGGGTCTCCGGACCCGGGGGCTAGGGGCCACACTCAAATGTAGAAGGGGGTTATTACAGGGGATAGGTATAGTTCGTGACGTCACCCGTGGTGTGCGGTAATTGGGAGTACCGCCGCTGCCGTCGGGAGTACCCGGGGTGATGGAGTGGGGCTGCAAGATGAAGTTACCCTCCACGGGTAGGGGCAGGCCCCGGGACTCTGGATAGTGATGAGGGGAATGCAGTGCAGGGGTCAATCGGGTACTCACTCAGCAATGAAGCAGACGCTGACACCAAGGTAAACCAAGTCTCTGACTGCTACTGTCTCTTGAGGGGAGCTCGTCCGGGTCCCGTCCCCTGCAGCACTGCCTGATGGTCCGTAACCTGCCTCCTGGCACCAGTTTAGATTGTCCATTGTGGCCTGGTAGCCTGGAGCTTTCCGGGCCCCGCTCCCCACTGGGGCTAAGTGAAGGAGCCTGCTCTCAGGAGCTCACACTTGGGATGTCAGTGGGCCGCTTGCTAGGAAAGCCCTATCCCCATCATTGCGCTAGTGCCTCCGATCTCTGAGCTTCGTGGGAACAGACCATAAAGGCCCTGTCCTCCGCAGATTAATTGTCGGGTCGCCTGAAGCTTCTCCCCAATCTAGGGTCCGTGTACCCCGCTGTGCCTTCGGTCCCAGACCAGTGATAAGACCAGGCTGCTGACCATCCTCTTTGACGGGTTCCAGGCACCTAGCCTCAATCCCCTGAGACCGGGGGGTCTGACTCCTCTAGGTCCAGACCACCGTCTGCGACCTAGTCTGCTTCTCCACTGGGAGCTACAACTCCCAGCTTCCTCGGAGCTCATCACCCACTGGGAGCTACTTCTGTTCTCCTGTCAGCTCTGCACGTCCTCCCTCGCTGACTTCCCCCCTCCCACCACTCTGTCTGACCCCTAGGTGGACTGTCCTATTCCAGCTTAAGCAGCCCACTGGTGTGCCTGACAGGTGTGGTGTGAGGTGTAACTAGGATTTGTGAATGCTGGTGGAGGCAGTACTGCAGGTTAGGTTCCCAGAAACATGGGGGGTTGAGTCCTGCACGGGAAGGACAGATTGTGCAGAACTCTGTAACGACCTGAATAGTCCAGGGAGTTACATATACAAGTCCTGATCTTCATTAAATTAAATTGGAGAGTTTTGGAAATCACATGCCCGTGTAGTTCTTTGATTCTCACTGATGCTATAGAATGAATCCCAAAAACTTTTAATTTGTAGGTAGCACTGCTCCAACAGTTTAGGGGCTCATCCTCGGGAGATCCAGAAAAACTAAAAGAACTGGAAAAAAAAAAAAAGGGTGTTTTTTCAAACATACAGCTCTGGCAAAATTAAGAGATTATTGCACATTTTTATAAAAGTCAGCTACTCTGCATATCTGACAGCCAATCCATTGAATCCGTTGAATTCCAACCAGAGTACAGACTAGCAGAGGGCGAAGGTGACTCTCCATTGACCGGGATGACCGTCATCTTATTCAAATGTCACTCAGCAACCGCAGGATGACATCATATGACATACAAAAGGAATGGCAAATGGCAGCTGGGGTGAAGGGCACGGCAAGAACCGTTCGTAACAGGCTCCTAGAAGCAGGGCTCAAGTCATGTAAAGCTAGAAAAAATGCCTTTTCATCAATGAGAAGCAAAGTAGAGCCAGGCTGAAGTTTGCTAAAGACCATAAGGATTGGAACATAGAGGACTGGAGTAAGGTAATCTTCTCTGATGAGTCTAATTTTCCGCTTTGCCCAACACCTGGTCATCTAATGGTTAGATGGAGACCTGGAGAGGCGTGCAAGCCACAGTGTCTTGCACCCACTGTGAAATTTGGTGATGATCTGGGAATGCTTCAACAAGGCTGGAATTGGGCAGATTAAACTAAAAAAAATGTAATTAAAAAAAGAGCTGGTAAATTAAAAACTTTGTTTCTTCCCATGATTGATCCTCTCCTAGTTCTTCCTGTCCAAAATCAGGTTTGTATTAATTATATTCCAAGATTTTAATGGTGTTCGAGGAATATGGTGAGGTTTCCCATTTGTGTGTTGGATTTATCTATGCTTTTGTCTTTTGCAAATGCTGTGGGTGATAGTTTGTGATGAATTAAATTAATGTTATGATAAAATTTAATGAAATGTATAAATCGAATTGTATGCTGTTATATTCATAATCTTGACAAAGACTGATGGCACTCCCGAAAAGCAGCCTGAATAGGTGCAAAACTCAACATTACAAATAATACTAAAAAAGCATGTAAACAATAAATATAAAAATATAGATATGCATTACTACTTAATTAAATCTAGGAAAAATGGAAGTATTTAATATACAAAAATGGCCATCTCCATATCTGCCCAGTAGCCATGTCAAGGTATATCTCGTATACTTGGAACCTACACTGAACTGAAGCCTCTTTCTGGGTTACAAACCTATGTGTATGGGGAAGTAGGAACCTGCTACTATGTTGATAATGTGAAGGAATCTGTGTGTTAGAAGGATTGCGAACAGGAAATATCTAATGTTGGCATACGAGTTATAAAATGTTAAAAAGGTCACTTATGTATAAGAGATCCAGCCATCATAATGTGGAGGAGTTTATATAGAATGGGATCCTTAGTCCAGACAAAGCCAAAAGGAATACATAGAATGTGTGAAGAGGAAAAAGATCCATAAAATGATCTTCACTAAGGGGGGGGGGATGGGGACACACATAAAAAGCAAATTATATACAAAAACAACCCCCTATAGTACCCTCATTAAGAGGAAATAAAACGTGCACTGGCAGGGGGAGGAGGGGTGTTCTGTTCCTGAGCACTCATTGTAAAGAATGGATTCAGTGAAAATTCAAGAAATTCTTGATGCAGACATAACACAAAACCATCTGTAAAAAAGCTGTAGTTGAAAAAGAGGAGAAAAGAAGATGGCTTCTACGTCAAAATCCACAATCGATGAACTCAAGAGGCGCAAGCTGAATGTTTTACAATGGCCTCACAGTCCCCTGGTTTGAACAACACTGAAAATCTGTGGCTAGACCTCAAAAGAGCAGTGCATGCAAGACGAGCTAGGAATCTCCCAGAAGTGGAAGACATCTCCAAAGAAGAGCAGTGCATGCAAGATGAGCCAGGAATCTCACAGAACTGGAGGACATCTCCAAGGAAGAGCAGTGCATGCAAGATGAGCCAGGAATCTCACAGAACTGGAGGACATCTCCAAGGAAGAGCAGTGCATGCAAGATGAGCTAGGAATCTCGCAGAACTGGAAGACATCTACAAGGAAGAATGGATGAAACGCCCTCAAACGAGAATTGAAAGACTCTTGGCTGCAACAAACACCATTTACAAGCCGTGATACTTACTTAGGCCTTGTGCGCACTAGGCGTTTTTAGCGGCGTTTTTTACCGCGTTTTTGTGCTGAAAACGCAGTGAAATTGCTTCCCCAGCAATGTCTATGGGTTTTCAGAAGTGCTGTCCGCACACAGCATTTTTTTGTAGCTGCGTTTTTGTGGTGACCACAAAAATGCAGCATGTCAATTATTTCTGCGTTTTTCACTGCGTTTTTCACCCATTGAGTTCAATGAGATGTTCAACAACGCAATGAAAAACGCATATAGCTGCGTTTCTATGACTAAAAACGCAGCTATAAACGCAAGGGGTGGGCAGTAAAGTGACGTGTACAGGAAGAGGATTCCTTCTGTTGGTAAACACAGAAGCAGGAATCCTCCCGGTACCGTCACCGCTGCGTCCACAACCCGCCCGGTGCCATGTCAGCTCCGTGCGGCCCATGTCTGGGCGGGAGGTGGAGGCAGCGGCGAAAACAAAAGTGAACAGTAGAAAAAAAAAAAATGTCATACTCACCTGTCTGCAGGGTCCCGGTGCCATGCCCGCTCCCAGATCCTGTCCCTGTACCGCCGCTCTGGCTGTGTGCAGTCTCCCCGGGGCACGTACGAAGCTTGCAGGACCTGGCGGTGGATCACCTGATGCAGTCACCTGACGCATCAGCTGATCGTAATTCTCGCGGTGTCGCCCGGCCGGCTATCAGCTGATCCTGCTGTCAGGAGACTTCATCAGCTGATTACCGGCAGCTCCTGCAGCGATGGGACAGGATCAGACTCTCATCCGATCGCTGCAGGAGCTGCCGGTAATCAGCACAGACGTGAGTATTTATTTATTTGTTTGGGTTTTTTTGCACCGATGCTTCAGCTGATTGTATAATCGGCTTTTATACAATCAGCTTATGTGTGATGTGCTTCAGCCCCTAGAACCTGACACATCATCTGATCGCTTTGCCTTCCAGCAAACTGATCAGATGATATTGGATCTGGATTAGACGGCGCGGGACCCTGACCCAGGATTACTGCGGAGGGGGGGTTCTTTATTTCAATAAAGATGGAGTCACTAATTGTGTTGTGTTTTATTTCTAATAAAAATATTTTTCTGTGTGTTGTGTTTTTTTTTTATCATTACTAGAAATTCATGGTGGCCATGTCTAATATTGGCGTGACACCATGAATTTCGGGCTTAGGGCCAGCTGATAATATACAGCTAGCCCTAACTCCATTATTACCCAGTGAGCCACCCGGCATCAGGGCAGCTGGAAGAGTTGGATACAGTGCCAGAAGATGGCGCTTCTATGAAAGCGCCATTTTCTGGGGTGGCTGCGGACTGCAATTCGCAGTGGGGGTGCCCAGAAAGCATGGGCACTCTGCACTGTGGATTCCAATCCCCAGCTGCCTAGTTGTACCTGGCTGGACTCAAAAATTGGGCGAAGCCTATGTCATTTTTTTTTTTAATTATTTCTTGAAATTTATGAAATAAAAAAAAAAAAAAAAAAAAAAAAAAAAGGGCTTCCCTATATTTTTGATTCCCAGCCGGGTACAAATAGGCAGCTGGGGATTGGGGGCAGCCCGTACCTGCCTGCTGTACCTGGCTAGCATACAAAAATATAGCGAAGCCCATGTCATTTTTTTTTTCTTTTTGGGCAAAAAACTGCATACAGTCCTGGATGGAGGATGCTGAGCCTTGTAGTTCTGCAGCTGCTGTCTGCTCTCCTGCATACACTAGTTCTGCAGCTGTCTGCTCTCCTGCATACAATGAACATTTTGAAGAAGGAAATGACATCAGACCTTTTTTTTTTCATCAACAATCTTTAATGGCATTGTGCACTGATTAAAAACGCAGTGAGCAAAAACGCAGCAAAAAACGCACCAAATCGCGGTAAAAACGCATGCGGTTTTTTTTTAGCCGCGGGTGCGGTTTTTGAGACAAAAACGCACATAAAAACGCAGCGTGAAAAAAACGCCTAGTGCGCACATACCCTTAAGGTGGTGCTACTAGGTACTCACCATGCAGGATACCCAAACTTTTTCATCACCCAATTTTCCTTTTTTGTTAATTTAAAATTGTCAACGAGGATAACATTTTTATTTATTTACGCACACACACACACACACACACACACACACACACACACACATTCAGATTTGCCAGCTTGAAAAAAAAATGTCACACACTAACGCTAAGAGGAGGTGACACGACGAAGGATAGTAAAGCACAGAGGTGGGGATTTCTTCAAGGCAGCAAACACTCAGTAGCCCGGTAGGCTAATTTGCATATGGCAAACTAAGGTAATATTCTGGAACAAGGCATCGGCTATAAGGCATACAGGTAAGACTACTTTCACCATCCTAATACCTGTATGCCCATAGTAATAGTTTAAAACGGTCAAGGGGGGTGAAAGATTCCCTTTAAAGGTCTTTGAAGAAAATCCCCTTTAAGACCTCAGCTTTGAGTATTTCCCAGTAGTAGAGCATTATTCACTCATCATCATCGTCTCCCTACGCATGACACACACTATACACAACATATTTGCAAGGAACCATGAATCCCTTAATAAAATACTGCATTTTCCGTGTCCTATAAGTCATTCTATGGACAGTTTGACAGTTTGTTCACCTTTATACGGATATTTTCAGAGGGCGATACCGGGTGATAAGCTCGGGGGAAACTAAAAAGGAAAAAAAAAAAGTGAATGAATTTCAATAAATTATAATATGAGAATAAACTCGGTTCAGTAAATCTCAGCAGATGTCCCGATGTGTTGAGTAATCCGTTTCATGGTCCACACACGGGGTAATAAATATGTGGCGGCACAGGACGGCTTCACCGTCACAGATCTGATGCCCGATTACATTGTGAATGAAAACAAATTACACTGAATATAAAATATGAAGACACCCAATAATAACCCATAATCCTCTATATGAAAAAAATTACTACCCAAGAGTGCACATAAAAACTACCGACAAGTGTAATTATTCTTCTCTAGTGCCAGAGCGGAAAATAATCAAGACCAATTTTCAATCCTCATTTCACTTGCAAAACCATAACTTTTTACTTCGAAGTTACCAAAGGAGGGAATTTTTTTTTTTTTTTTTTTTAAGGACAAGTCTTATTTTTAAATTAAGGGCATACAGTATAATGGCTTTTTTTTTAAATTTTTACACATTCCCATTCCATAACCATCGGAGGCATTTTTATTTCGATGCCAAATGTATATAGTTTTTCATGAATGAGGTAGCTCAGGGAGGATATTCTCATTGAGGCGCTCAATGAAGGGGCCCACGGACTTATTTTCAAGGTAATGTTCCAAGGTAGACAAAAATGTTAAGTAGTTGAGTCACAACTGATTTCAAACTTCTTTTTGCCTAGTTTTGTGTATTTTTCATTGGCACCATATCCATCTTTTGTGTACATGACAATGAATAGATGCTGTGGGTGCTTACTTTATGGCTTCCAAGTGAATGGGAGGGGAAAAATAAAATAAAATAAAAAATAGAGAATATGGTGAGCGCTACCATGAGTCTGGCTTCTGCTGACAGTAAAGCCTGTAGAGGTGTGCCGGAGCTTTTTTGTGATTTAGTAAAGCCTGTAAAGACCATTAATGTTTGGGGGCTTCTCATCCATGGGGAGGGCTCACTCACAATTTTGCCTAAGACCACGGCTATGAAAAAAAAATAAAAAAATAAAAAATGGAATCCAAAACCTTCTCCAAGGGTGACTTCTCTCACCATCCAGGAGCAATGTGGTGATGATGCCTTGTGACATAGTCTCCAAAAAGTAAAAGTCATAAATGGCTTGGTGAACAATAGCTTGACGTTTTGGGTCCACGGCCAAGAAATTCTCCAGATCTCAATCCCATTGAGAACCTCTGATCAATGCTCAAAAAGCGACAAAGAAAAAAAAAACAAAAGTTGTGATAAACTCCGAGCACCGTTGAGACATGAACGGGTCATCAGTCAGGATCTTTACTGGGAGTAGGGGCGTAACTATCGCGGTCGCAGAGGTCACGAATGCAACCGGGCCCGGCAGCTTATGGGCCCGTGGCCGCCCAGCAGATCAGCAGCCAGCCCCTTTCTGTGAGAGGACCTGTGCTGATCTGGCACAGACCACGCGGCCAATGTATGACCCGGTGCCGCCACCGCTGACACTGGGACCCCCTGCACGGTATCAGCGTTTGTGGCACCGGGCCCCCCTCCCCCGTCATCACGCACAGCAACAATGGAGCATGGAGCGGCCAGTGGAGCTCCATCATTCTTCTCCCCCCCGTGCCAGCGCGGTGACATCACTCCAGTGCGACAGCTGTGCTCAGAGCACAGAGGGCAGGATGGGAGGACGCCGACGGCAGCAGCAGGTGAACAAGGAGAGGTGAGGACGGAGCAGCACTGGAACGAGGAGAGAGGTTAGAACTTTTTTTTCAAATCCGTGTGTACACGGTGGCCAGGGGCCTTGGGGGGCTGCATTATATATGGAGCATGGGGGGGGGCTGCCTGCATTATACATGGAGCATGGGGGCTGCCTGCATTATACATGGAGCATGGGGGGGCTGCCTGCATTATACATGGAGCATGGGGGGGCTGCCTGCATTATACATGGAGCATGGGGGGGCTGCCTGCATTATACATGGAGCATGGGGGGGCTGCCTGCATTATACATGGTGGCTGCCTGCACTATGCATGGAGCAAGGGGGGGCTGCCTGCATTATACATGGTGGCTGCCTGCACTATGCATGGAGCATGGGGGGGCTGCCTGCATTATACATGGAGCATGGGGGGGGCTGCCTGCATTATACATGGAGCATGAGGGGGGGCTGTCTGCATTAAACATTGAGCATGGGGGGGGGCTGCCTGCATTATACATTGAGCATGAGGCGGGGCTGCCTGCATTCTACATTGAGCATGGGGGGGCTGCCTGCATTATACATGGAGCATGGGGGGGGCTGCCTGCATTATACATGGAGCATGGGGGGCTGCCTGCATTATACATGGAGCATGGGGGGCTGCATTATACATGGAGCATGGGGGGGGCTGCCTGCATTCTACATTGAGCATGAGGCGGGGCTGCCTGCATTCTACATGGAGCATGGGGGGGGCTGCCTGCATTATACATGGAGCATGGGGGGGGGCTGCCTGCATTATACATGGAGCATGGGGGGCTGCCTGCATTATACATGGAGCATGGGGGGGGGCTGCCTGCATTATACATTGAGCATGTGGGGGGCTTGCAGTATACATGGAGCATGGGGGGCTGCCTGCATTATACAACATGACGGACACCTTATACATGGACTATATGGGTGCATTATACATGGAGGAGTATGGGGCTGCATAACACAATATGAAGGTTTTATGGGGTTGCGTTATAATACATATAGGACTATGGGGTGAATTATAATATATGGAAGACTATGGAGCTGCATTCTAATATATGAAGGGTTATGTGGGACCCTTTATACTATATGGAAGGCTATTCAAGGGCCATTATTGTATTTGGAGAACTATATACAAGGGGGGCAAAGATACAAGCATGGGATGGCAATGGGCTCTTTCCCTCAGCACCCAGCTTTCCCATGCTCTGCTATACATCTCTCAGCACCCAGCCTTCTCATGATCTGATATGGGAAAGCTGGGTGCTGAGGGAAAGATGTATTGCAGAGCATGGGGAAGCTGGGTGCTGAGGACAAGATGGATATCAGAACATGGGAAAGCAGGGTGCTGAGGGTAAGAGCCAAGTGTCAGTGTCATTATCCCGTACCCAAAGTGTCAGTGTACATGGAGGGGGGGCCCCAGGTCCAAACTTTGCACCGTGGCCCATCAAACTCTAGTTACGCCACTGAATGGGAGTCATGCCTTCTGACTGTGTACCCCTCAAGCCACAGGTGATTTTATTTTCTATAGCAGGTCCCTACTTGCCCATACACATTTATTTAAGCCCAGAGAGAGGCGTTAGAGTAGGTACCCAGTATAGGTGGTATGCCTTGACGTGGCTACTGGGCAGATATAAAAATGGTCATTTTTGTATGCTAAATATCTAAATTTTTTTCCTAGATTTCCTTTAGCAGTAATGCATGTTTATACTCCTACATTCATAGTTTTCATAATAGAGTACAACTGTCTTTTTTGTCATCAGTCAGGAGGTGGCCCAGAAGTCGATATCCACCATCGGAGCAAAGGGCCAAAGTCTGGAGCGATCAGAGACAACACTGGAAATATTCAGTCTTCACAGAAACTTTGTCAATAAAAGTTTAAAAAAATTCAGAAATTTTTATAAATTGTACGTCCGTGACCTCTAACTGAAAAACACTGGAGTTGCAAAGCATGAAAACCAAAATTTGTGTCAGTCCCAAAACATTTGGTCACAACTGTATATACCTGATAATATGACTGGTGCAATTATCATCAATCCCGGAGAAGCGGAGGCTTCAGAACCAAGACATAAATTCACTTTTTCACATTTCATCTCCTATGAGTCTATGACAACTTTGTATTTTTTCTTTGTTTTTGCTTTTTAAATGTCTCTTAATTAGGAGAGAAATCATCATCTCATTATTGTTCCCATAAACCTCAGTCCTGACCCCATTTAAAGGCATCCGTATCTAGATCACATAATTAAAGGGCCAATCATAAAAAAAGCAAAGAACCTTCCAGATGATAAATAATGTTTGCTGAGAGCAGGATATATATTTTTACCACCAAAGAAGCGACTTTATCTCCTTATAGAACAGAGAGCACGTTCATGGAACAGTTCCTTTAAATATTATAATTTATTCACACAAGGCTTCCTTACCATACATCTCTGTTCCTTATCGCCATAAGGTGAGTCGCATGAAGCATTAGGGTAGTTACGAGGGCAGGGGAGCCTCATAAATTATATTTGGTGGGTTCTGTCTCTTGTGGTCGGTGCTATGATGCAGACTTCATGCAAACCCATCGCTCCTATTAATCAAGGATTTGGCTTACATGAACGTAGGTTTCTAAATATGTGCTTTACAAAAGTATAGAAACCAGTTTACAAAATATAGATGTAACAGAAGCGGATATAACATGATACTTTACATACTTTTACATAGCATTGCGAGTTAGATAGATATTAAAACTTGCGATTTGGGGAAAATCCTATGTACAACTGAGGGTCCAATCACCAGGACCCCTAGTAAGCCAGAGAATTTAAATAACTAAATTTTTTAAAAAATGGCATGCGTTTCCCCCCAGTATTGATATTTAGCCATGTTAAATCCAACAGCTGGGGGTTGATATTCTCAGGCTGGGGAGGCCCATGGTTATTGGGCTCCCCCCCAGCCTAAAAATAGCAGCCTGCAGCTGCCCAGAATTGTTGCATCCATTAGATGTCACAATTCCAGCCCTTTGACACAGCCCCAGGGCAATCAGGGTAACATCAGGGGTTAATGACAGCTCACAGCTGCAACTACGCCCTAGATTAGTAATGGGAGGCATCTATGAGATCCGCCATTACTAATCTGTAAGGGAAAGTAAATAAACAAACACCGAAAATATCCTTTGTTTCCAGTAAAATACCAAAAAAAACCTCACCCTTGTTCCCCACTTTATTAACCCCAAACACCCAGTTCCGACAATCCACACAAGGTCCCACAACAATTCTGGCTCTGCTACATACTGAAGTCACAGTATGTGGGCATAGAACATGTCCGCATGCTGTGGACTTCAGGCAGAGACTGAACTGCAGCAATGAGCAGTGATGCCACTCAGATTATCTGCGGTCATAGCTGGAGTGGGTTTTTTGTGTCTTATTTCAAATAAAGGATTTTTCGGTGTTTGTGTTTATTTCTTTTCACTTACAGATGAGTAATGGGGGGTCTCAGACACCTCCCATTACTAATCTAGGGCTCAGTGGAAGCTGTGAGCAGTCATTAACCTCTCATATTACCTTGATTACCACTGCTGTAGGGCAATCGGGGTGAGCCCGGTAAAGTATTGGGATTGTCACATCAACTGGATAGGACAACTCTTGGCAGCTGCTATTTTTAGGCTGGTGGGGGGGGGGGGACAATAACCATGGGCCCCCCAACCTGAGAATACCAGCTCCCAGCTGTCTGCTTTACCATGGCTGGGTATTCAAAATTATTATTTTTTTAAAATATTTTATTTAAATAATAAAAAAGCCGCATTCTGTTCCTCTTATTTTGATACGCAATGAAGATAACATGGCTGGGAGCTGCTGTCAGTAGCCGTATGCTTTATCTGTGCTGGTTGTCATATGGTTATCATACCAATATGTGGGGACCCTACACCAATTATTCTTATACCACTATAGACATGCATACAGTCTGTGTGATTCGAAGCAGACACTATCACACAGGGTTGGGGCGCAGCCTGACTGCAACCAAATGAGATGCCGGGACTGCTAAGGGGCGTGGGAAGGCGTGCATATGTATGAGGTATAACGAGCGGCCCTGGAAGTAGCGTTACAACTGTGCGGCGACTGGTAAGTATAACTCACCTGCTCTAATCCCCTAGCCCTTTCTACCACCATTTTAAAGCACATGATTCGGGTCCCCATAGACTTCTATGGGGATCCACATCTGAGCAGGTATTTGGAATTCCAGGACCATTATACTGTGTGCAAACAATTGTGATGGTATGGGGTCCATCATACTGAGGGAAGGGCTAGTAGGGGCCATTATACTGCATGGAGGGCTGTGTGGGGGTCACAGTTGGGGTTACCATTCATTGCCAGGGTAGTTGAAAGGGGGGTACAGTAGGGTCATCACACTGTGTGTGGAGGAATTTACTGTGGGTGTATTGTGCAGTGTTTGGGGGGCACTTTTGTTGCCATCATACTTTATGGCTGCAATGAAAGGGGAATCTAGGGGCTTCAATATTACTTTCAAAAATTACTTTGTAAGGGCTGTAAAGTTGCGAGACTTGTTCTTGTGTGACCCAAATGAAAATTGTTAATTTTTTGGGAGGCAATTAGAACTTCTGCTTTGGGGGCCTCATGATTTCCATGTACGCCCCTGACACCCACTACTGATAAGCATCTTTATGTCAATGTACAGTGCACACAGAAAGCTGCCAATCAGTGGTGTGGGCTCAGCATTCTGAGCTCTGCAGCAGAGAACAGATTGTATCAAAATGCCAGCATGCAGATCAGTGAGTGACACTTTTCTGGAATCAGGGTCTCAGATCCCAGATCATGCTGAGCTCTGCTCTGTTACTGGTGCAAAAGCCTGAGACATATTCGCCCCACACAAAAAATGTAATCATTTTGGAGCTTTGCTAAAATGTATGTATGACGCCCCTGGACTATCAGGTAGTCACAGGGTACTGCACGCTCCTTTCCCTTAGTGCAATATTCAAATCCCTCATTGTTCTGGGTCCCCATCTTACAGTGCTGCCTCCAACAGCAAACCAAATCCTATGAACACCCTGCACCACACCCACCAGACACCAGTGAGTGGCTTGAGCGGAATAGGGTCGCCTACCTAGGGGTCAGGAAGGGAGGTTCAGGAGAGTGTTTGTGAAGTTAAGGAACGTGAAGAGGAGTAAAGTGGAGGAAGGAGGGAGTGGTGGCTCCCGAGAGTAGCTGTCTTAGGTTGCAGGCGGTCTCTGGGCCTAGAGGAGTCGGATCCACGGTCACAGGGAATTGAGGCGAGGTGCCTAGGACCTGTCAAGAGGCCAGTCAGCAGCCTGGTCCTATCTCCGGTCCGGGACCAAAGTTGTCGCGGGCGGGGAGGAGGGTGGCAACGCTGCGCTCTCCCACTGTTCGGGTCCGGCCACCGCTGCTCTGCGGCTGCGGCTGCTGCTGCTGCTGCTCGGTGGTTCGAGCGATGGGCCGGATCCCGGGGACTCGAGCGGCGCTCCTCGCCAGTGAGTGAAAGGGGGTTTGATTGTTTTGGTGGTGGGGGATTTGGTGATTGTCCGTGACGCCACCCACGGTTGTGGTGATTGTAGTGACACCACCGCTGCTCTGAACGGGGATCCCGGGAGCGGTGACCGGAGTAGCTAAGTTGTTAGTCCTCCACTCCGTGGGTAGGGGGTTGATGGTCCCGGGGCCCGATGATGGGGTTGGACAGGATGGCAGGCGGGTTATGGGGCCTGATGAGGTGCAGGGACGCGGGGGCAGCGCTGTGCCGTACGGCACTGTGGTACTCACTCAGCCTGAGACGTTGACACAGTTCACGGTAAAACACACGGCTGGAAAGACGGTTCCCACGGACGGCTCCTGTTGCTTTTCCCCGGTAGTTAATGGTGACTGTCTCTTTCCCTGCACCTAGTACTTCGGTTGGTAGTGATGGGTTCCCACTGGTAACCCACTCCCCGGCTTGGATATGGGCCGGAGGAGCCCCTTCTTTGCCCGCAGGCGCTGGCCCTGAGAAACTGGTGCCTTGGCGGTGGCGGTGTCTCTCCCACACGGTTGGACTTTTGCCTTCAATCAGGACTTGGTTGTTTAGAGACCCGGAGGTCCCCCTCACTGACGGATTTGGCAAATTACGGCGACTCCAAGCCTTGCCGGGATCCGAAAGGCCCCTGCCAATGGTGCTGGCCTCACTTTGTGTACCGCTCTGGTACCGCCGGGCCACCACCCGTCCACGGTCCTTTCGGCAACTCTGCTCGGCCACTCCTGCAGACGGTCATCGCCGTCTGCTAACCTTGCTGTCTCGGTCCGGGGCACACACCCGGACCAACTTCAGACTGCTCTTTTACTACTTTCCTCCTTCTACTTCAACCTCCACAACTCCTCTGTTTACTCCTTCACTTCCCTAGCTTAACTCTGATCTGAGCTCTTTTCCCGCCTCCAGGGCTGTGAACTCCTCGGTGGGTGGAGGCCAACCGCCTGGCTCCACCCCCTGGTGTGGACATCAGCCCCTGGAGGAAGGCAACAAGGATTTCTGGTCTAGCTCTGATGTGCCTATCCGGGGTGTAGGGTGTGGTGGTGTAATTACCTGTGACCCCTGGCTTGCCCAGGGCGTCACATTCCCCCTTAGCAAAATGCAGACCATCCGCGGGCTGCCCGTCCAACACCGGTTTTAATTTTCAGAAAAAAAAAAAAGATAAAAACAATACAAGTAAAATAACATCATCCCACAACGAGAGGCACTTTTCTTAAACCTTACGTTACCAAACGGTTATGGCTTCCGCTCTCACCCACCCAAGTAACCTGGCCCTGATGCTGCCCCTAAGAAACAGGCAGCACCCCTTGACCCCAGTCCTGCACCAAGTTACCCGAGCGGGATCTGTCCTTTCCAGGGGACCCACGTCCATGGGGAGCCCCTAGAACCCCCAGAGGAATGCCACCAGTTCCGGTGGTGGCTGGGCCCCAGCCTGCTCCACTGCGGGCCCTTCCTCCAATCTGCCTCTCCGGAGGCGGCAACGGTTGGAAGCGGTAACAACATTAATTATTTACAACCCACTAATGTTTGTGGTTGCCCTGCAAGTTCACGGGCTTGTCCGTAATGAGTCCCTTACGCAAATTTTCAAATGGTCCCCACGGGGACAACGGTGCCGGCAACGGCCGGTTTTAAATCACAGCTTCGGTAATCAGGTGACTTTCACGGTAATCATTACTTATCATTTTCCAAACTTTCAAACTTTTTCAACACACAGGCACACTCTTTTCTCCCCCTTTTAAAGAACAGTTTCCCTGTACCTAAGTGGGGGTCTACCTAGGTTGGGACGAGTGGACCTCCGGGGTCTGGTGTCAGGGGTGATAGGCAGCGGGGAAGAGGGAACAATCAGTTCCTCCTCCCTGTCATCGTGTGGGGCAGGCGGAGGCATAGGGGAGCTGGGTACAGGTTCATCCCTGGGCACTGGCACTGGCTCACGGTTGACCGCTTCCATCACTCCTTCATCCACGGGTTGTGGGAACAGTATCACTGGAAGAATCACTGCGCCATTCTGTGTAGGCCAGTCCGCTGGGAAGTCACCCATCACAGTGTGGATTACCTCTTTTGCCTTCTCTGCCGGTTTAGGACTTGGAGCTTCAGCCGCTGCCCTCAATGCTGGTGGGCACCTTTTCAGATGGTCTCGGGAAACTGTGGCCAACGTACCCCCTTGGTCTCGACTGATCTGGTAGGCCTTCCCATCTTCCCATCCTGTGGGCTGTATGACATATGGGGTTTGCTCCCACTGATCATCCAGCTTGTGGGTCCTCCTCTTCCGCTTCAAACACTACCTCCCCAGGCTGAAAAGGGTCAGCTGATGCCTTCTGATTGAAGCACCGCTCCTGTTGTTCCCGACTCCGACTCAAATTCTTCTCCACATATTCTTGAATCTGTCGGTACTGTACCCTCCGCCGGGTGTCCCATTCAGCTGTCGAAGGGAGTGCTTCTGGGGCTTCCAACCCCATCTCCAGGTCCACCGGCAGCCGGCCGGGGCGAGCCCTCATCAGGTATGCTGGGGTGCACTTCGTTGAGCTGGAAGGGATGTTATTGTTCATATCGACCAGGTCAGGTAGCTTTTCCGCCACAGGTTCCGCTCTTCTAGCGGCAACGTCTTGAGGAGACCAAGGACCAAGTGGTTCATCTTCTCACACATGCAGTTGGTTTGGGCATGGTAAGGCGTGGTCCGGATCTTCTTGCAGCCATACAGCTGACAGAACTCATGGAACACCTCCGCTTCAAAGGCCGGGCCTTGGTCAGTAAGCACCTTCTCAGGGTATCCATGTGGTCGACAGAAATAAGCCTGAAACGCTCTAGCGGCGGTACGGCCAGTTAGGTCTTTGACTGGAACAACCACCATGAATCTTGAGTAGTGATCTACTATGGTGAGATCGTAGGTGTACCCATTTCGGCTGGGAGTGAGCTTTACATGGTCCAGGGCGACCAACTCCAGCGGTTGATGTGTGACGATCGGGTGTAGGGGTGCCTTTTGGCTGGCCTCATCCTTCCTTCTCAATGTACACGGGCCGCACTCTCATCACCAGGCCTCTACAGACTCCCGCATCCCGCTCCAGTAGAACCGCTCTCTCAACAGCATTTCCAGTTTCTTCCATCCGAAGTGTCCAGCACCATCATGGTACGCTTGTAGAACGGTGGGCACATTAGCTTGGGGAATCACCAACTGGCGGATTTTCTCATGAGTCTTTGGGTTAATCAGCTCACAGTACAACTTCCCTTGGTGTAGATACAGCCGAGTCCGCTCTTTCCACAGGCGTTGGGCCTCAGCTGGGGTGGCAGGGTCTATTCCAGCAGCGCCTTGCTCCACCAGGATCTTGACTAGGCGGACAGCGGGCGCCTGGTTTTGAGCTTCCTGCCACTCCTGACTGGGCAGCGGGTCCAGGTTCACCCGTTGTTGGTGGACATGCACCTTCTCAGTTGGTGGCTGATGAAATGCAGGCAACTCGATCTCTTCGAGGTCGTCATCCTCGCCTCCTTCTTCTGACAAGTGGGGCATCCGAGAGAGTGCATCAGCATTAACATTGGCACGACCGGCCCAGTATTTGATGGTGAAGTTGTAGGTGGCTAGTCTGGCCACCCATCTCTGTTCTAACGCTCCCAACTTGGCCGTGTCTAGGTGGGTCAGCGGGTTGTTATCCGTGAAAGCGGTGAATTTTGCTGCGGCCAGATAATGGCGGAACCGCTCGGTGATAGCCCACACCAGTGCTAGGAGCTCAAGCTTGAAAGAGCTGTAATTCTCAGGGTTCCTTTCAGTCGGTCGGAGCTTTCGGCTAGCATAAGCAATCACTCTTTCTTTCCCATCTTGAACCTGGGATAAGACTGCCCCTAAGCCTACATTGCTGGCATCAGTGTAGAGGATGAACGGGTGGCTGTAATCAGGATACGCTAAGATCTCCTCCCCGGTCAAGGCCGCTTTCAGGTGGCAGAAGGATTCCTCATGCCTCTCTTCCCACACCAGCGGGGCTCCGAGGGGTCTATCACCTTTGGTGTGTCCCACGAGGAGGTCTTGCATGGGGGCAGCCATCTTCGTGTACCCTTTGATGAAGCGACGGTAGTACCCCACCAGACCCAGAAACTGCCTTACTTCCCTCACTGTGGTTGGTCTCGGCCAGTCTTGGATGGCAGTGATCTTCTCAGGGTCGGAGGCGACACCTTCTGTGCCCACTACATGCCCCAGGTACTGCACTCTGGGTTTCAGCAGATGACATTTGGAAGGCTTCAACTTCATCCCATATTTGGCGAGGGACGCAAACACCTCGGCCAGGTGCTCCAGGTGGGCTTCGTAAGTCTGGGAGTACACAATCACATCATCCAAGTATAACAGGACAGTCTCGAAATTCAGATGCCCTAGACAGCACTCCATCAGCCGTTGGAAGGTTCCAGGGGCGTTGCACAGCCCAAACAGCATACTATTGAATTCACAGAGCCCCATTGGGGTGGTGAAGGCAGTTTTCTCCCGGTCCTCGGGTGCCACAGCCACTTGCCAGTACCCGCTGGTGAGGTCGAGGGTAGAGAAGTAGTTTGCGGTTCTCAGTGCGGCCAAGGACTCCTCAATACGAGGCAGTGGATACGCATCTTTATGCGTTATCTGGTTAATCTTCCGGTAATCCACACACATCCGCATGGTGCCGTCTTTCTTCTTAACCAGTACCAACGGGGCGGCCCAGGGACTACAGCTGTCCCTGATAACCCCTGCCTCCTTCATGTTCCTCAACATGTCCTTGGCACATTGGTAGTGTGCAGGGGGAATAGGCCTGTACCTCTCTTTGATAGGGGGGTGTTCACCGGTGGGGATATGATGTTGGACCCCTTTAATTTGCCCAAAGTCTAGGGGATTGTTTGCTAAAAACTTGCTCATACTCCCATACCACCCGGTATACCCCTTCTTTATGATGTGTAGGGGTCTCGTCAGTGCCTACATGTAGCTGTCGGTGCCACTCATCTAGCTTCCCTTGGGGTGGGTCAGTGCTGGCAGTCGTTGGTGAGGTTGGAGGAACTGTCTCGCAGATGGCATGGGGATCCAGAGTTAGCAACTTGGCAAGTGTAGCATACCGGGGAAGTCTGACTTCTTCCTCCCCACAGTTCAGCACCCTCACAGGCACTCTCCCCTTCTTGACATCTACCACCCCTCGGGCGGCCATTACTGTGGGCCAGTGCTCGGAGGGCATGGGCTCTATCATGGCGGGGTAGTCACGCCCCTGGGGCCCTACTGCTGCCCTACACCAAATCATCATTTCACTCCTGGCAGGCACAATCAACGGGGAAACATCCATCACCCTCACCCCACCAATCTTTCCCCCTGTCGAGTTCACATGTTGGTGGTATATCAAAGCTCGGATCTCACGTTGCACCGCTCTCTGTCGGCTCCCCGCCTCCGTAGCGGCCAGCTGCTGCAATAGGGTCAACACATCACTCATACAGTGCTCCATCACATTGGTTCCTAGCACTATCTTAAGGTTATGATCATTAGGTTCATTATCACAATCATACCCTGGTGATGCAGTTCAGCTCGCCCCACAGTCATGGCCACTTGCTTGTATCCCACTTGAGTCAAGGGAAGTCCATCCGCAGCAATCAGTGTTATACTAGTATCTGGGGGAGCCAGCTCGTCTGTCCCCCAATACCGTTGGTACAATGTGTATGGTATGGTGGTTACCTGTGATCCAGTGTCCAAGAGAGCCATCACCAGCACGCCGTCCACAGCCACAGGGATGATGGGCCGGGCTCCGATATACCGGTCCCGCCAGTCTGGGGGGCCATGGGGTTCTACTCCTGAGGATTGGCCCGTGGCCCCAGGGGTTGCTCGTTTAACGGACACTGTCGGAAGTAATGGCCAGGCTTGCTGCACTTGTAGCAGATCGGGGGCCTGTTCCGTGAATCCTTAGCCCTCCTCCGCTGCATCCAGGTGACATCCTCAGGGCTGTCGGCGAGCTGTATCTTTGCTGGAGGCTGGGGTCTGGTCAGAGGCTGGAGTGCGGCGAGGATCTTGGCTAGATCTCCATCCATGCGGCGGACCTGGGCAGCCAGTTCTTCCATCGGGCTGCTTGGAGCTGCCGGTATTGGGGATGCTGGTAGGGCAGGGGCCACCACGACGGGGGCAGTCTCAACTGGCCAGGGGGCTGATTCCAAGGCCTCCGAAGCTGGGGGTTGCAGAGCTTTAATGGCCCGTTCTTTTAACACAATAAAGTTCACATCAGGGTGCTCTAGGGCCCACAGCCGGAGCTGTTTGCGATCCTCGGGGGACCTCATCCCCTGCACAAATTGCTCTACCAACATTTTGTTGCTGTCCGCCCCATTGATGGTGTCTACCCGCTTTAGTGTGCGGAGGGCGGTTTGCAGACGTAAAGCGTAGTCCCGAATACTGTCCACAGGCCGTTTCCGGCATTGGTAATACTGCATCCTCAGCTCCGCCTCGGTACGGGTCTCAAAGGCAGTCTGTAGTTTCTCAAAGATGGTGGCTACAGAGGACCGGTTCCCCTCGGCCCAGGTCTACGCCTCCTGCTCAGCTGCACCGGTTAGCTGCCCTAGCACTACCACTGCACGTTGCTTATCATTCAGGGGGTACAATTCTAAGAGCGGGCTAAGCTTCTTTCGGAAGACCTGTAACGCATCAGGTTTCCCGTCATACTGTGGCAGTCAGGTAGCTCCGGGCACATAGGGCAAGGAGAACGGCATCACCTGAGCGAGAGCTGGGGCTGCAGCGCCCCCCGCCAGCACGGCAGGGACCTGGGCAGGCCCGTTCCCATCCGCGGGTGCTCCGGCGGCTGCAACCGCCGCTCCTCCAGCAGCTCCGTCGGGCGCAGACATCTTGTTTCCGTCCCCCTTAGCCTCTTTCCGGCTTCTCCTCTATCAGGGCGGGGTTTTGGCCTTCGCGCCTCCACTACTCGAGAAGACGCTCGAGCGGGAACTTTCCGTGCCAAAGATGGCGGCTTCTGAAATTTTTCGGCCGGACACCTCCGGCGGTCACACAAGGCGCACTTCCACCAATCGGTAGAACGGTAGGATCCTGCTCGTGACGCCAAGTTGTCGCGGGCGGGGAGGAGGGTGGCAACGCTGCGCTCTCCCACTGCTCGGGTCCGGCCGCCGCTGCTCTGCGGCTGCTGCTCGGTGGCTCGAGCGATGGGCCGGATCCCGGGGACTCGAGCGGCACTCCTCGCCAGTGAGTGAAAGGGGGTTTGATTGTTTTGGTGGTGGGGGATTTGGTGATTGTCCGTGACGCCACCCACGATTGTGGTGATTGTAGTGACACCACCGCTGCTCTGAACGGGGATCCCGGGAGCGGTGACCGGAGCAGCTAAGTTGTTAGTCCTCCCCTCCTTGGGTAGGGGGTTGACTGTCCAGGGGCCCGATGATGGGGTTGGACAGGATGGCAGGCGGGTTATGGGGCCTGATGAGGTGCAGGGACGCGGGGTCAGCGCTGTGCCGTACGGCACTGTGGTACTCACTCAGCCTGAGACGTTGACACAGTTCACGGTAAAACACACGGCTGGAAAGACTGTTCCCACGGACGGCTGCTGTTGCTTTTCCCCGGTAGTTAACGGTGACTGTCTCTTTCCCTGCACCTAGTACTTCGGTTGGTAGCGATGGGTTCCCACCGGTAACCCGCTCCCCGGCTTGGATATGGGCCGGAGGAGCCCCTTCTTTGCCCGCAGGCGCTGGCCCTGAGAAACTGGTGTCTTGGCGGTGGCGGTGTCTCTCCCACACGGTTGGACTTTTGCCTTCAATCAGGACTTGGTTGTTTAGAGACCCGGAGGTCCCCCTCACTGACGGATTTGGCAAATTACGGCGACTCCAAGCCTTGCCGGGATCCGAAAGGCCCCTGCCAATGGTGCTGGCCTCACTTTGTGTACCGCTCCGGTACCGCCGGGCCACCACCCGTCCACGGTCCTTTTGGCAACTCTGCTCGGCCACTCCTGCAGACGGTCACCGCTGTCTGCTAACCTTGCTGTCTCGGTCCGGGGCACACACCCGGACCAACTTCAGACTGCTCTTTTACTACTTTCCTCCTTCTACTTCAACCTCCACAACTCCTCTGTTTACTCCTTCATTTCCCTAGCTTAACTCTGATCTGAGCTCTTTTCCCGCCTCCAGGGCTGTGAACTCCTCGGTGGGTGGAGACCAGCCGCCTGGCTCCACCCCCTGGTGTGAACATCAGCCCCTGGAGGAAGGCAACAAGGATTTCTGGTCTAGCTTTGATGTGCCTATCCGGGGTGTAGGGTGTGGTGGTGTAATTACCTGTGACCCCTGGCTTGCCCAGGGCGTCACAAAGACACAGCGGGGTACACGGACCCTAGGTCGGGGAGAAGCTTCCGGCAACCCGGAAATTAACCTGCGGAGAGCGGCGCCTTTATGGACTGTTCCCACTAGCTCCAGAATGGTGGCACTAGCGCAACGAGGAGGATAGGGCCTTCCACATACGCAGCCCACAAGATCCCAAGTGTGAGCCCTGAGAGCAGGCTCCCACACTTAGCCACAGTGGGGAGGTGGGCCCAGCAAGTTCCAAACTATCAGGTCACTTCAGTAGATCTCAACTTTGTGCCAGGGGGCAGGTCACAAAACACCAGGCAGCACTGTAGGGGACGGGACCCGGACGTGCTCCCCGAGAGAGGCAGCGGCAACTAGAGACTTGGTTTACCCGGTTGTCAGCGTCTGCTTATTGGCTGAGTGAGTACATGAGTGATCTCCCCATCACGGCACCCAGTATCATCTTCCAAAGCCCGTGGAGGGTAATAACACCTTGCTGCCCCAATCCATCACCCCGGGTACTCCCAATTATCGCACACCACGGGTGGCATTACGAATAGTGTTGAGCGGACCCGGACTGGAAAAATCCGGATCCGTGCGGTTTCAGCGGTAGATCCGGGTCCGACCCGGACGCGGGATTCCGGGTGCACGATCCGGATTGGGTCGCTCACTCACTCTCTCTCATTGACATATATTTTGGGCCGGATTCCGGATCGGATCTCGGACTTCCGTGTCAACCCGCCACTGATCCACCGGACCTGAATTATTAGCAATCCGCTCAACTCTAGTTATGAACTATCATCCCCCTGTAAATATCCCCTTTCACTTTAGAGTGTGGCCCCAAGCTCCCGGGTCCGGAGACCCTCGAGCCACGAACGGACATTGCTCACGGATCCGAGCGGTTCGATCCGCTCTGGGGCGGCACATATGTTCAAAGGAAGCACTGAAGTTAATCACCTTTTGTAGATTATTTACTGATGTCCCGAGTATTAGTCACGATTGTGACGCCTCATTACAGCGGATTATGTAAATGATCCCTGCGCGCTGATGATCGCGGGCTGCGCAGAAGCATTGTCTGAATGTGGAGAAAGATTCAATCCCGCTAATGCCTCAAATCAAAATAACACAATTCCCCGTCACTTCTGGGTAATGCAATCATTCCTAAATTATGACAATTAAAGCTTCGCAGAATCCCAGCCAATTACACATGCTGCACGGAGACGCGCGCCCCTCTGTCTGAAGTTGGGTTTTCGGCTTCCATCTGGCACTATTAGATTACTTCTGCTCCCACTACATATACTTTGGATTTTTTTGTGCTTATGTAAAACTATGTAAATCACATCCACAGAAATGGGAGACTCGTTGTTATTCCGCCACTTAATTTTCATAAACAAATGTGATCTGAAAGGCGGCGTGAGATGAAGTACATGGCTGCAGGATCTGAGTCTCTTACAAGGCGGCTTCCCAGACTTGGAGGGTGACAGTGACGATAATGGCTATATGATTTTAGAAGCTTAAGACGTCCACTTTGCTGTGCGCCATCTGCTATGCATTGTTAATCAGCGCTTCTTCTCTACATCCTCCTGATAGATGGGGCTTGTACTGTAATAACAGCCGGAGAGAAGAACACAAACATCTTCATTCATAGCATCCGGAGTCTTCATCATTAACACTGATATCTTACAGAAAACACAATGCAACAATGAGAATTACTTAAAGGGAAAAGTATATATAAATATACAGTGTATAAACTCGCTCTAAACAAAAAACAGGGATAGTAGAGTGAAACTTTCGAAAATCAAAAATTTCCACATTGAATTTCCTGGGAAAATTTGACCAATTTGCACCAAAATTTGTCGTAAATCAAAAGTATCCCACAGATGCTAATTGCTCTGAAAAATACATGTATGTGTCGCGGTCGAGTCCCTGTTTTTAGAGTCTTGTGACAGCTTCAGGACTGCAGCCTCGCATATCCATCTGGTTATCCTCATTTAAACGTCTTTTCCCTTCCTTTGGAGCCTTAACGGTTAATGTCAGTTTTGCTGCTGGCAGCTTCTCTAGCAGTCTCTAGCCGAGTGTTTCAGCTGCAGTAGCTTTGTAGTCACACTTGTGCTGTTCCTATTTGTTTTAGTTAAAACTGTTATTTAATGTTTTTCATGCTTGTCTCTGCTGCCATCTACTGGTCAGACCTTTCGGCTCCTCTGTTTCTTTTCGTCCAGCCCATGGGAGTGTCTGCTGCTCCTCTAACATCACTTCCTGGCATATTCAGTTCACAGCCAGAGATTGTGAGAATCACATCCCTTATTTGAGCTGCTAGAAGCAAAGTCTTCTGACCTTAGTGGCTCCAGAAACAAGCATCACAAGATAACCACAATGCCAAGTACTTGGACTTCTGTACTCCTGCATGTCCTTAACCTTTTGGAGAAAATAAATCACCATTGTTTCATCTCAGCATGTGCATGTTTAACTCTGGAGCGCTCTGGTCATGTCTGCCTCACCTATAGGATAAACGAAGGTAAGATTCTCACGCCATTCCATAACTACGCGCCTTCAATCGCCTTTAAGTGGGGACAGAACAACACTCTTTAGGTTAAATAGAGGTGTTACCCAGCAATCCCTGCTGAAGATACAAACTGGCCCCCTTGGTGGAAAGAGCTGTGTTAAAGCGTTCCAAGAAGCTGACCTTTATCCTTTTGTGTAGCGGTATTTTCTCAGTTTGTTTTCCTTCCCTTGTGTTTTTGTATTGTAGTGGCGAGTCTAGTGAAGTCGTCGGCTTACTCATTAGGCAGGGTCAGTTTAGGGCCAGCTGAGGGTCCAAGGTATCCTGCTCGTTGACAGGTTGAAAAAACCTATATAGACAAACTAGGGAGCTCAGAAGTCAGCTTGAGGTGAGTTCAGGGGGTGCCCCCTTACCCCCCCTCCCTAGCGGCAGGGACCTCTGTTATACTGTGTCCCTGATGTTTCCCCCTTTTTGGGGTGTTGTTATAATTGCTTATTCATTGTGTGTCAGACTTCGGTCAGTCTGAACATGTTCACCACGCCTGTAGTGTGACAATATGACAATGCTGTGGTACAGCACTGAAGAACATTATCTGTAATGTTTATTTAGAACTAGTACCCGAAATCATATTACCTCATACAAGCTTTTTATACTAAAAATGTCCTTTGTTGTCTATAGCAACCAATCCCAGCTCCTATTAATGACCTGTAGCATAGTAGAAGCAGAGCTGTGATTGGTTGCTACAGGCCACCTGATAAATATCCAGGCTGTCCGTCTATAATAAAAAATCTATAATAACAGATCCGTTCCCAGCTCCGTTGACTTTTGCCATTTTCTTTGGTGAAAAACAAAATTACACGGTTAAATTTTCCCCTCAAAACATAGTCTATGACTTTCCCTGGGTCACATGAGGAGTCTGTGCAAAATCTTGTGACTGTAAATGCGACGGTGTGGATTCCTTTAGCGGACACACACACACACACACACACAGCTTTACAGACATCTTTCTCCACATTTCTATTGTTTAGCGGTGATTTCCTCTCATTATCCAGATTCACCACAAAATTACTGCTGTGTTCCCTGCCACTGCTTTTATACAGGCTATCATAATCCCTCCCTGTTAGCTGCAAAGCAAGATGGGGAAACCTGCCCAAGATCATGTGATCTGTCTGATTAAATTTTCAAGGTGCTTTACACATGATGACATGTGTGACACCCTGGACTAGACAGGTAGTCACAGATAGCGCCCCACACAACACCAGTCACTCACTAGGTAACACCAGCCAAACCATAAACCCTAGTCACCTCCCTCAGAGCTTGATGGACACACCAGGTGGGGGGGGAGACAGGTGGTTGGCCACGCCCACCGAGGAGTTCATACGGCCTGAGGCAGGAAACACAGAGTTGAGAGTTGAGTCAGTGGAGTGAATGAGTTTGATAGATGCCGGGGTTGGAGCTTGGGCACCTTTGGCTAGGAGGCAGATGGTGGCCTAGCCTGCAGGAGCCGGGAAGACGGCTCGGGGGAACCGTGGTGGACCGGGACAGGGTAGTGGCCCGCCGGTACGAACCCGGGGAACAGACTCGGAAACCGGAGCACACAGGGGGGTACTCAGACCCTGAAACGAGGTGCAGAACCCATTGGACTGAGTTAATTGACGGATTGTGGTCTGGACTATAGGTCCTTTCCCACCCAAGTCCCGACTGAAGACAACAGCCCAACGAGGGGGTTAGAAAGCCACCGCACAGGCAGAGAGATCCCACGGGCCAGCGTCTGCGGGCAAAAGGGCTCTCCCGACATACATACAGCCGGGGAGCAGACTCCAGTCACTGAAGCGAAGGCAACCCAAATACACTACACGGTGCAGGAGAAAGCCAAAGACCACCGAACCGGGTGGGGGACCAGACGCAGCCGGCTGCGGGCACCGACCACCATGAACTTTGTTTACCAGAGACTTGTGTGTGTCAATAACAGTGAGTACAACAGTGCCATCCGGCCGCGCACCGCCCTGCACCACCCAGTTCTCCCCAACGGGGCCTGGGGCCATCATCCCTGCCCACGGAGGGGTTAACCCTTTGCTGCATCACCATCTGCCCCGGGTGCCCAGTAACCGCAGCGGTGGTGTCCACCTTCACCACAACCCGTGGGTGGCGTCACGAAATTAAATACGGCTCTGGCCGTACACCTACCTACCACCCCCCCTAAGTAGCGCCAGCCCCTTTCAGAGCGAAGTGACCCCGGGTCCAGAGGCGCTCGAGCCACCCACAGAGCCCGGATCCGAGCGGCTTGACGGCAGCCGAGCGCAGGGCGGTACAAAATGCCTTTTGCCAGATTCAGAAAATTCTTTACATTTTAACACAGATTTGAACAAATTGATTCTCATCTCAAAATAAAATAGGTATATTTTTCAAAACATTTTTCCAGAAAAATGTTTGAGCTCCCCACTGACTTCCATTATACTAAGTACAGGAGTCGCGCCCATCTGACCATCCAACTGCTTCTTACAAGTACAGAACATGGCAGTGTCCGCTCATCACTAGTTACGAGTACTGAGCACCCGAGCATGGTAGTGCCCGCTCATCACTAGTTACCAGTACTGAGCACCCGAGCATGGTAGTGCCCGCTCATCACTAGTTACAAGTACTGAGCACCCGAGCATGGTAGTGCCCGCTCATCACTAGTTACAAGTACTGAGCACCCGAGCATGGTAGTGCCCGCTCATCACTAGTTACCAGTACTGAGCACCCGAGCATGGTAGTGCCCGCTCATCACTAGTTACGAGTACAGAGCACCCGAGCATGGTAGTGCTCGCTCATCACTAGTTACGAGTACTGAGCACCTGAGCATGGTAGTGCCCGCTCATCACTAGTTACGAGTACTGAGCACCCGAGCATGGTAGTGCCCGCTCATCACTAGTTACGAGTACTGAGCACCCGAGCATGGTAGTGCCTGCTCATCACTAGTTACGTGTACCGAGCACCCGAGTATGGTAGTGCCGCTCATCACTAGTTACCAGTACTGAGCACCTGAGCATGGTAGTGCCTGCTCATCACTAGTTACCAGTACTGAGCACCTGAGCATGGTAGTGCCCGCTCATCACTAGTTACCAGTACTGAGCACCTGAGCATGGTAGTGCCCGCTCATCACTAGTTACGTGTACTGAGCACCTGAGCATGGTAGTGCCCGCTCATCACTAGTTACCAGTACTGAGCACCTGAGCATGGTAGTGCCTGCTCATCACTAGTTACGAGTACTGAGCACCTGAGCATGGTAGTGCCCGCTCATCACTAGTTATGTGTACCGAGCACCCGAGCATGGTAGTGCCCGCTCATCACTAGTTACGAGTACTGAGCACCCGAGCATGGTAGTGCCCGCTCATCACTAGTTGCGAGTACTGAGCACCCGAGCATGGTAGTGCCCGCTCATCACTAGTTACGAATACCGAGCACCCGAGCATGGTAGTGCCCACTCATCACTAGTTACCAGTACTGAGCACCCGAGGATGGTAGTGCCCACTCATCACTAGTTACGAGTACTGAGCACCCGAGGATGGTAGTGCCCACTCATCACTAGTTACGAATACCGAGCACCCGAGCATGGTAGTGCCCACTCATCACTAGTTACCAGTACTGAGCACCCGAGCATGGTAGTGCCCACTCATCACTAGTTACCAGTACTGAGCACCCGAGCATGGTAGTGCCCACTCATCACTAGTTACGAATACCGAGCACCCGAGCATGGTAGTGCTCACTCATCACTAGTTACGAGTACTGAGCACCTGAGCATGGTAGTGCCCGCTCATCACTAGTTATGTGTACCGAGCACCCGAGCATGGTAGTGCCCGCTCATCACTATATTTATCAATCTGTCAAATATCTATTCATTATTGTTCCTCACGCTCGTTATCTGGCACTTCCCAGCTTCCCTCCCCTCCTTTCCTATTACTTTCTCAGACTTTTTCCAGACAATATTTTCCATGTGAAACTTTTGAGAACAACTTTTAAAAAAGATGGCTAAGTTAAGATCACGATTTGCAACGCTAATATCCGCCCCCATCTTCCTGGCATCTTCTCCTCTCTGTATAAATTAGATGTCATTATAGAACTATTTAAAAATATTTGTGTGCTCCTGTCATTCCTGCTTATCTTAACTCTCATTCTCCAGCGTCTGCCAGATTTTATATTCATCACGCCACCCATCACTCCTTCACATCTTCAGGTCCTATTAATAACATTCACCAGTGACGAGCTCGGTTAATAGAATACACAGTTTACAAATACGACATTAACAAATGAAACAAAAACATTCACAGCTTAATAGGAATACATTTGTGTCGCCAGGGGTTAAGGGGATACCCAGAACCGGGCCAAGGGGTCGCTTCTGGAAAGGGGATCACGGTGTCGTGACCCGGTCTGTGCTCCCTGGTTCCACAATAAAAAGGGGGGTTATGTTCGTGACGCCACCCGTGGAATGTGATCAGAGATGACCACCGCTGCTGCAGAACCTCCGGGGTGATGGAAGGCAGCTTGAGATGGGACGGCTCCCCACGGGTAGAGCCTTTTCCCCGGGGCAGTGTGTTAGTCTATGAGGGGAGTGCAAGACACGAGCACAATAAACAGGCAGACTCACGGTTTTGCAGTTTCTTTGTCCTTTACTGATGATGGTATTCAGCAGAGTACTGTCCACGGAGTCTGTGAGGGGTTCAGGGCTTCTCCCACCCAGCCGGGCCGTTTTGGCTTCCTTGCCTGCACTGTGTGTCTGTGGCCCTGCTGCTGCGTGAACTATGCAGCTGGCTCTGCTCGGCTCTGCTCCTAGGTACCGACCTGACAGGCAACTCGAGTCCTTCCTAGTATGTTCCTGAACTCTCCTATGTTGCTTGTGTCTGTGGTACAGGTGAAAGATCTGAAATCTTCACTTCTCTGGTGGTAACTGTGCAGTATGTAACCTGCAGTCTCGGATCCAGCACCCGTTCTGTGTGCTCCACTGGGATGATCTCAGCAATGCTCTGTCTCCCAGGAATGTTCCTCTGTGTACGCTTTCTCCTTTCCTCAGACCCTCAGCTAGGCCTGGAATTGGTCAGTGGATCCTGAGGTGAGCTAAAGCCAGCTTCCAACCTGCAGAGATCCTGTCTCCTCAGTGCTCTGCACTGAACTTCCAAAACGAAACTACTTCTGACCATTTCCTCCCCCCCAGCAGAATGTACAGGGAAGCCGCTTGGTCTCCCCCTTCTGGCCAGGAGGTCTTGGTGTTGTGTGTGGGGAGTTAACCCTTTGTGTTGTTACTGTGGCAACCCTGGGGTGCCACATTCCCCCTTAGTGAAGAACAGTACTCCGGGACTGTGAAACAAACAAACAAGTTATCACAACAATTGTATATATACAGAGTCTCAAAAGGAAAAAATACAAAAACCTTAAAGCTCAAAAAGAGTCCAAAATGTTCAAAAATATATAAGTGTTCATACAGTATAGTCTCTGTAGGTACTGGGCTTTTGGTCTTAACGTTGCAATTAAATAAACATTTCAATCAACAAACACTTCTTAAAGGTGTCTCTACTCTGGTCGTAAGTGCAGTAGGCCTCACGGCCCTCGGGCCACCAACATGTGATCAAGTTGTAACTCTCCGTGCTGCCACCTTACACCACTCTTCTCTCACCTTTTCTGTACAATAAACTGTTACGGTTTTTCATATAAACATTATAACATATGTACATTTTATATGCAATTCCACATTAGTCTTTATATCTTGCTGGTATCTGACCCTGAGTACTACGCTGTGACCTGCGTACTGCTGGTGTACTGGGTGTACTTAGCATAATGGTGTGGGTGGAAGTGTACCTATTTGGTGTTTCTGGTACTTGTGAGGATGGGGGGCTGACTGTAGGACTGGCAAGCTCACTGGGACCAGGAATCTGTTCTTCCTCTACGGTTTCAACTTCCAGTTCTTCATGTCTTGGGACTTCTTGTGGTATGGGTTCTGATTGTGGTTCCACCACTTGAGGGAAGGCGATCATTGGGACTACTACTGCTCCATAGTAATTTGGCCATGTTTTTGGGAAATCTCCTAAGACTGTATGGAATACATCTTCTTCCTTCTTGACAGGTTGTACCTGTATGGGTAAGGTGACTTCTGGTGTCTTCAGGGTTTCAGGACACGGTTTGAGTTGATCTCTTGACACGACAGCTGATGTCCTTCCTTCATCCTTACTGATTAGACACACTTTGGGATTATCCATACTGGATGGTAAGACTGTATATGGGGTGGTTTCCCACTGATTATCCAATTTGTTTGTGCGCCGTTTCCTCTTGAGAACTTGGTCACCAGGTTGCAATGGGGTTGCTAGAGCATGCTGGTTGAAGTTTCTCTCCTGTCTTCCCCTAGCTTGTTGGAGACTTTTCTCTACGCACTCTTGTACTTGGCGATACTGCTGCTGACGTAGGGTATCCCAATTGGATTCTTGAACTTCTGCATCTGGCTTCAGAATTCCCATATCTAAATCAATTGGCAGTTTACCGGGCCTTGCACGCATAAGGTAAGCGGGGGTGCAGTTTGTAGAACTCACCGGGACATGATTGTACAAGTCCACCAAGTCTGGCAATTTCTCTGGCCATTGATTTCTTTCTGACTCTGGTAAGGTCTTCAACAGGTCAATCACAATATGGTTCATCTTCTCGCATAAGCCATTTGTTTGGGGATGGTATGCTGTTGTGCGGATCTTTTTACAGCCATACATGTTGCAGAATTCTTGGAAGATCTGTGATTCGAAAGCTGGACCTTGATCTGCAAGGACTTGTTCTGGGTAACCATGGGGTCTGCAAAAGTACGTCTGGAATGCTTTAGCTGCTGTTATAGCTGTAAGGTCTTTCACGGGTACCACCACTAAGAAGCGTGAGTAATGGTCCACGATGGTTAAGGCATAAACATAGCCGGACCGGCTTGGTGACAACTTGACGTGGTCTAATGCGACTAGCTCGAGTGGTTGCTTGGTTACTATGGACTGGAGTGGAGCTCTCTGGTTCTGTTGATCCTTTCTTCTGAGGTTGCACGGTCCGCATTTTCTACACCAATCTTCAATTGATTTTCTCATGCCAACCCAGTAGAATCTTTCTCTTAAGAGCACTTCCAACTTTTTCCAACCAAAATGACCAGCACCGTCGTGGTAAGCTTCCAGAACCATCTTGACGTCTCTCTTGGGCACGATGATCTGCCAGACCAACTCATGTGTTTTTGGATTGGTGTGCCTTCTACAGAGCTTCCCTTGGTACAGGAATAATTTACCTCTCTCTTTCCAGAGATGTTGTGTCTCAGCTGGGGCATTCTGATTAGGGTATGCACCTTGTTGTGTAAGCAGTTCTTTCACTAGCTTCACAGCTGGATCACTGTCTTGTGTTTCAGCCCATCCGTGGTGTGCCAATGGGTTGAGAGTTGCCTGCTGTTGTTTTTGGTAGACACTTGGTTGATACTGTCCCACCTTAGGACGGTGAAAGGCCGGCAGCTCAATTTCTTCCAGTCCCTCCGGTTCCTCTTCCACGTTCCCCGAGTGTGGCATCCAGGATAAAGCATCTGCATTCCCATTCTTGTGGCCTGCCCTGTACTTGATGACAAAGTTGTAGTTTGACAGTCGGGCTATCCATCGCTGTTCCAGCGCACCTAATTTTGCAGAGTCCAGGTGGGTCAACGGATTGTTGTCAGTAAAGATGGTAAATTCTGCAGCTGCCAGGTAGTGTTTGAAACGCTCTGTTACAGCCCAAACTACTGCCAGTAGTTCTAACTTGAAGGAGCTGTAATTCTCTGGGTTTCTTTCTGTAGGCCGGAGCTTCCTGCTTGCAAAGGCAATAACTTTCTCTTTGCCTTCCTGCTTTTGAGACAATACTGCTCCCAGTCCTACGTTGCTGGCATCCGTGTACAAAATGAAGGGTTGATGGTAATCTGGATATGCCAGGATCTCTTCTCCTGTCAGTGCCCACTTCAACTTCTTAAAGGACTCTTCTCTCTCATCACTCCACTGGAAAGGAGGATTTCGGGCTGCAGACTTCTTTGACTGTCCTACCAGGATGTCTTGTAGGGGTGCTGCTAGCTTCGTGAACCCTTTTATAAATCTTCTATAGTAGCCCACCAGTCCCAGGAATTGCCTCACCTCTTTCACGCTGGTGGGTCTTGGCCAATCTCTGATCACGGTAACTTTTTCAGGATCTGGTGCTACCCCTTCTGAGCTCACGACATGTCCCAGGTACTGTACCCTTGGCTTTAGAAGGTGACACTTGGATGGCTTGATTTTCATGCCGTATCCAGATAAGGCTTCAAACACTTCTGCCAGGTCTTGTAGATGCTGTTCATAGGTCTTGGAGTAGACTATGACGTCATCCAGGTACAGGAGGACAGTTTCAAAGTTCTTATGTCCTAGGCAGCACTCCATCAGTCGCTGGAAGGTTCCAGGTGCATTGCAGAGTCCAAACGGCATACAATTGAACTCACAGAGGCCCATCGGCGTGGTGAATGCTGTCTTCTCCTTATCAGCCTCTGCCACAGGAACTTGCCAATACCCACTAGTCAGATCTAGGGTGGAAAAGTAAGTAGCGGATTTTAATGCAGCCAATGACTCTTCTATCCTAGGTAATGGGTATGCATCCTTGTGTGTAATGCGGTTGATCTGTCGGTAGTCTACACACATCCTCATGGTCCCATCTTTTTTCTTAACTAGCACTAGTGGGGCTGCCCAGGGGCTACAACTGTCTCTTATTACCCCTGCTTCTTTCATTTCTTTGAGCATGTCTTTGGCGCATTGGTAGTGAGCTGGTGGTACTGGTCTATACCTCTCCTTTATGGGTGGATGGTTACCTGTGGGTATAGTGTGCTCTACCCCTTTGATCTGCCCAAAGTCTAATGGGTGTTTGCTGAATATTTGTTCATATTCTTTCACTACTCGGTATACTCCATGCTTTTGATGGGAGGGTGTAGAATCGGTACCTACATGTAGCTTTTGGCACCAATCCTCCAGCTTTCCCTCTGAGCCATTGTCTTCCGCCTGACTTGACAGCTTCAAGGGCTCAACGGTGGTGATGGCGTTGTTATCAACCGTATATAGCTTAGCCATGGTAGCATACTTTGGTAGGGTGACCTCATCTTCCCCACAATTTAGAAGGCGTATTGGCACTCTCCCCCTGTGTACCTCAACTATTCCTCTGGCCGTCAGTACAGTGGGCCTACTGTCTGAGTACACGGGTTCTACCAGGGCCTGATAGTCTCGCCCTCTGATGCCTATTGCGGCTCTACACCAGACCAGCATTTCTGTTTTGGGAGGAATTACAATAGGTATTGGGTCACTTACCCTTGCACTGCCAATTTCACCTCCTGACACTTCTACCTGCTGCTTCAGCATCAAGGCTTTAATTTCCTTCTGCAGGAGTCTCTGTTGCCCAGGTTTGGCAGTCTCGACGATCTGCTGCAAGACAGTAATTACCTCTGCAAAACAATTTTCAATTACATTCATTCCTAGCAGCATAGTTGGTTCACGTTCTCGTCGGTCAACATCAACAATGATAATACCCTGATTCTGCAATTCTACTCTCCCAATCTTAATGGTCATTTCTCTGAAACCAACCTGTGGTACTAATTCACCATTGCTAGCCCATATATTCAATGCAACATTAGATGGACCACTGCTAACGTCTGAATCAGCCCAGTACCTCTTATAAAGGACATGCGGAATTGATGTTATTTGGGAACCAGTGTCCAGCAAGGCGTTGAGCGGAATGCCATCCAGCACGATGGGGATGACTGGACGTCCTCCCACATACTTGTCGTGCCAGGGTGAAGGACCTTGAGAGTTCATTCCTGAGGAGCGGCCCGCCTCCCCAGGGGATCCCCATTTAAAGCACATTCACGGGCAAAGTGACCTGGCTCCTTGCAACGGCGGCAAATGGGCTGTCCATCCGGCTGGTAGCGGTCGCTGGGTCGTCCTCTCGTCGCTTGGTATCTCCTAGGCCTCATCCACGGGACATCCTCCTTGCTGGTCGCCAGCTCAATCTTGGGTGCAGACTTGGATCCACGCAGCTCCTGGACGATTCTAGCCATGGAAGCAACAGTGTCCGTAAGGGCTTCAAGCTTTTGATGTAGAGCCTCATTAGTGATGGGCTCCAGGTGGTTAGCAACAGCCGCTGACATGGCCGATGTCACCGGCACTACTGGCTGCTGGGGTGCCACTGTAAGGTGTTGAACAGAGTCTATATCCTGCGGCTCCTCCACCTGCTGGAGGCGGATGGCTCTATCCTTTAGCTGGGCAAATGTTAGTCCTGGATCCTGGATCACCATCATGCTCAGTTGTCCCCGGTGGGAAGGGGATGAGAGTCCATCCAGGAATTGGTCTATCAGCAGCTTATCTGCTCCAGGGGCTAAGGCAGGTTCTGCTAATTTAAGTGCTCTGAGCGCCTCCTGTAAGTTTAAGGCAAAGTCTCTTGCGCTCTCTCTAGGTTTTTGCTTGCATCCAAAGAACCTCATTTTAGCCCGGCTGCCAGCAGTGGATTCAAAAGCTGCTTTTAGTCCAGCTATTATATGCTCTACAGTGTCTTTTGCATCGTCCGGCCAGGATGTAACCTCCCGCTGGGCATTGCCAGTTAACTGTCCCATAAGCATACCAACACGCTGAGCTTCTGTCAGGGGGTACATGCTGTAGTAGATTTTTAGCTTTCCGATAAAGTCATTAAGTGTGTTGGGCTCACCTGAGTACTGCGGCAGCCACACTGCACCCGGGGTGTACGGCATCAGGAACGGCATGATAGGTGCCGCTGCACCTCCGGGTACAACAGCGTCTCCCTGCTGCGACATCTTTGCGCCCCCTTAGTTAATTTCACCAGTCTTCTTGACAGCAAGCCTGGGGCACTTTTCTGCGTTTTCGTTCGGGTCGCAGCACCGAGCGCACCTCCTCTGCAAGCGGTAGGCCGAGTCTTAGTTTAGGCGCGATGTTTTCCCGCGCGTAGCAGGTAATGGCGTGATTAAAGATGGCGCCTGGAAAATGTTACCAATGATGTTTTTGGATTTTTCCAGGTATCTTTGCAAAGTTTAAAGTCCGTTCTTTGTTGCAACAATTCACAGTGCAAGTCTTTTATGCGATGCAATAAGTCTTTACAGGCGCACGTCACCCGGGTTGCAGCCGGGTCCAGTCCGCATCCTGTTCGTGTCGCCAAAGTTGTGTCGCCAGGGGTTAAGGGGATACCCAGAACCGGGCCAAGGGGTCGCTTCTGGAAAGGGGATCACGGTGTCGTGACCCGGTCTGTGCTCCCTGGTTCCACAATAAAAAGGGGGGTTATGTTCGTGACGCCACCCGTGGAATGTGATCAGAGATGACCACCGCTGCTGCAGAACCTCCGGGGTGATGGAAGGCAGCTTGAGATGGGACGGCTCCCCACGGGTAGAGCCTTTTCCCCGGGGCAGTATGTTAGTCTATGAGGGGAGTGCAAGACACGAGCACAATAAACAGGCAGACTCACGGTTTTGCAGTTTCTTTGTCCTTTACTGATGATGGTATTCAGCAGAGTACTGTCCACGGAGTCTGTGAGGGGTTCAGGGCTTCTCCCACCCAGCCGGGCCATTTTGGCTTCCTTGCCTGCACTGTGTGTCTGTGGCCCTGCTGCTGCGTGAACTATGCAGCCGGCTCTGCTCGGCTCTGCTCCTAGGTACCGACCTGACAGGCAACTCGAGTCCTTCCTAGTATGTTCCTGAACTCTCCTATGTTGCTTGTGTCTGTGGTACAGGTGAAAGATCTGAAATCTTCACTTCTCTGGTGGTAACTGTGCAGTATGTAACCTGCAGTCTCGGATCCAGCACCCGTTCTGTGTGCTCCACTGGGATGATCTCAGCAATGCTCTGTCTCCCAGGAATGTTCCTCTGTGTACGCTTTCTCCTTTCCTCAGACCCTCAGCTAGGCCTGGAATTGGTCAGTGGATCCTGAGGTGAGCTAAAGCCAGCTTCCAACCTGCAGAGATCCTGTCTCCTCAGTGCTCTGCACTGAACTTCCAAAACGAAACTACTTCTGACCATTTCCTCCCCCCCAGCAGAATGTACAGGGAAGCCGCTTGGTCTCCCCCTTCTGGCCAGGAGGTCTTGGTGTTGTGTGTGGGGAGTTAACCCTTTGTGTTGTTACTGTGGCAACCCTGGGGTGCCACACATTATTAATAATAAGGTATATTGTAGTGTGGCGCCCCTGACCTGGTCAGGCACCACTGAGTACTGCACCCATGCTGGGGGCAGTGCAATACAGGTGATCCAGAAGGCTGACCGAGGTGTGACTACACAGGTGCATAGTGATCAGGTCTCACACATGTACCTTTGGGAGGACTCCTGAGAGATTCCAGGAGGGGGCGGTGCCTCCAGGTCCACTCAAGGGGTGTGGTAGAGAGCCTGGTTGCTAGATGGCGTAGGCAGGCACGAGGGGGAAAGAGGAAGAAGCAGGAACAAGCAGAGTGAAGCAGAGTGAAGCAGAGTGAAGCAGAGTAAAACAGAGTGTTGAGGAGTTGGGAAGTGGAGCTCAGAGAGAGCAGACGTGAGGAGCAGACCCTGGAGCTGTTGCAGTCTAACAGCGTCCGTGCAGTGACTACTGATGGGGGAGATCGGTCACCTAGTAGTGCCACCCGAAATCCACCCAAGGCTAAAGAGAGAGCAAATGGGTGGCAGAGTAAGGGGACTGCCAGGGAGGTACCAGGCCCGCAGGGGTAACAGGTCCCAGTGCAGAGATAGATTCACCTTTATTCTGCCAAACCTGCCGGTGTGGGACCCTTAAAGCCCACACCATACCACCACAGAGTCCGCAGCCACGTAGCAAAGAGAGGGCCCACAGTTCACAGGAGGCAAGCAGCCGGAGTGACCTGGTCCAGGCTACAAGCAAACGGGCCGAAACGAGGGGAGCAGCAACTTCCCTGGTGACCCCCGTAGGGGCTGCAAGTCGGGGTCATCACAAACAACAGAAGGGCTAGAGAAGGCGAGTCAGTAGCCACCCTCACAAGTCAGCCTGAAGGACCTGGTTTCAGCCTGGTTCATCCCAGCTACGCCCGGGTTGCTCACCTTGCCACCTAATGTGAGTAAAACCCCTGAAAGACATTCTGCTTTTGGGTGTGAGTCATTCTGCGACTTGTGGTGCCACACACTTACACAGGGCCCTAGGGCTTGCCTCACTCTTGGGAGGCCACTACAACTGACTGCACCCACTATCAGCCCCAGGCACCCCTTAACCTGCAGTGGCGGTCACCCTGACCGCAATACCGAGAGTGGCGTCACGACAATCCTAAGAAGATGAGATAGCTGTGGAGAGAAAGCGCATATAGGGTCTTACCCCAGTATATTAGGGTTGGGAGGGGGGGGTGAAACTACTCACCAGGTATCGTTGTGAGAGTCACAACAACTGTAATCGCATGTAGAATTTGATCAAAGGCTGCAGCCAGCCAAAAATGGCAGATAACAGAGAGCATGAGAGAGAGGTGTTCAATACTGCGCCAAAAGATCACTGGGACAGATGTTCAGATTAATGTATCTTTATTTGCATCCAGGTCTACGCGTTTCAGGAGCCACTGCCCCCTTCCTCAGGACCGTCAGGAAAGACAAACATCAAATCAGATTTGTCCCAGTGATTTTTTGGCGCAGTATTGAACACCCCTCTCTCATGCTTTCAACAATCCTAAGAAGACATCTTACCGGTGACCAGACTGTTCCATCCACGTGGAGTCCCTGAAGGTAATGCACCGACACAACACCTGTGGGGCTTCACAGTAGCAAGAGATGGTTCCATCACTTATATTAAAGTGGTTGTTCATTAAGATAAGTGTGATGCTTTAAAGGTTTGTTCCCTTTATAAAAAGGGATCACCTACCCAAAAGATTGGTGGTAACTAGTGATGAGCGGGCACTACCATGCTCTGATGCTCAGTACTCGTAACCAGTGATGAGTGGGCACTATCATGCCCGGGGGCTCAGTACTCAACTAGTGGTGAGCGTGTATCGCCCCTGCGGTCATGCTACTAAAATCTGCAACCTGGTTCCTGGAGTCCTAGCTCTGGTTAAACCCGCACACACCTAAAATACTCACATAACCCTTAACCACAAGAGAGTCGGCCGTCCTATGGTGTAAAGCCTGTCCAGGAAGTGGAGGTTGCCTAGGAGGTGTAAATCCAACCCTCCTGTAGCTAGGTCCCTAGAGGGAAGGGGAGGAGTTGCTGAGTGAAGTGGAGGAGAAAATCAGACAAGTCCAGAAAGAGACATAGAGAAGAGAAGGAAAGAGGACGACACCCGGCTGGGTGTCAGGTCTGGGTACGAGGCCTGAGGATAAATCGCACAATGCCCAGGGGAGAAGAAGCTGGCTGCGGGGTCTGCAGGGGACTCTGACACAGCTGTGCAAGAGAAGTGCACGGAGGCGCCATAGTCAGGCTAGCCAGGAATCTGTCCCCAGTCCCGGGACTGTGGCATCTAATCGATGCAGCAATTCCCGACAGCTGCTGGCTGATATTTTTAGGCTGGGGGCTCCCCATTACGTGGGGCTCCCCATCCTAAGAATACCAGCCTTCAGCCATGTGGCTTTACCTTGGCTGCTATCAAAATTGTGGGGGACCGCACGGCGTTTATTTTTTAATTAGTTATTTTACTGCACGATATAGACCCGCCCACTGGCGGTTGTGATTGGTTGCAGTGAGATAGCGGTCACTCAGCGTGAGGGCGTGTTTGACTGCAACCAATCATAGGCGCCAGTGGGCGGGGGAAGCAGTGAATACGAGATGGAATAATGAGCGGCCGGCATTTTCAAAGGCAGGAGCAGTGTGACAGCTGTGCAGCGCCGCGTCGGTGATGGGTGAGATGGAGAGACAGACAGACAGACAGACAGACAGACAGACAGACAGACAGACAGACAGACAGACACAGACACACAGACACACACAGACACACACAGACACACACAGACACACACAGACACACACAGACACACACAGACACACACAGACACACACAGACACACAGACACACACCGAAAGACCTGCGTTTTGTTTGTCAAAAAAGCATCCAGAACGCAACAAAAATGCAGTGCAAGCGCACAGCTAAACATTTTGGTTGCGTTTTGACACCCCTCATTCATTTCAATGGGTGGAAAATGCAACCAAAACGCACAAAAGTAGTAACATGCTGCTTTTTTAAACGCATCGATTTTGTCAAATATTTAGCATCCAAAACGCTGCATTTAAAAAAAACAAGGCGCACATGTAATTTGCAGACATCTCATAGACTTTGCTGGGGAAGCAGAACGCATGCATTTACGCTGCAGTTTAAAACTCTGCGTAAACGCGGGAAAAAAACGCAATATTCTTCTTTTTTTTTTTCAGTCAGTCAATGGACCCAGCTAAAGGTTGTTTGTTTTTGCCCGGCAAAGTGGTTTGAATTGATATAATTTTACAATATATACCAGGTTCTGATTGCATTTTACCAATAAGCAACGGTGAAATTGCATTTTTCTCCCTCTTTATTCTACTTAAAAGGGTTATTCCCATCTCAAAGATCCTATCCCAATATGTAGTAGGTGTAATAATAATAATAATAATAATAATAATTATTATTATTAATTATTATTATTTGCAGATACCTCCAATTACAAATGTAGTATAGTTCTCCTGATTAGCTATGTCTCATACCTCATGTGCAGGGCATTGCAGCTTAGGTATCCATGGTTACGTCCACTCATACAGTGACAGTTAGTTGCTCATGGGTATAACCATGGATACCTAAGCTACTGCAATGTCCTGCACATGAGGTAAGTGACATAGCTAATCAGGGGAATTACAGAATAAATAAATAATAATAATAAAAAATAATAATCTAAATATTGGGATAGGATCTTGGAGATGGGAATAACAGTTCCCCCCTCTTTTTTTCCCGGTACATTAAATAATGCTAATAACATGTATTAGTTGTGGAAAATTAGGAATTTTTACAACTATTTTAAGAATTCAAGAAAATGCAATTAATCAGAATAGACGTTAAGTCAAGGACAAACCCACCATAAAAAAGGTAAAAACAGAAAAAAAAAAAAATATAACTCATTTTACATCAAATAATTAAAAAATAAACTATTGTGCGCCGCCATTATAACCATATAATATTTCCTATATAATACACCGGGACCGATGCTGTTTCCATGGCAGCCGAATCCTCGCTCCGAACAGATACTTTAAAAATGACTACAGTCGACTATTTCTGAACAGCTCCGAAATCAAAGGCGGTAGATCTGCTTTTTTATAACATAATACACATATTTCTGAAGCTTTTCGGCTTTTTCCGCTGAAGAACGCTATTGATTCATGCGATTTACAATATGCCGTCACTTTCTTTCTTCGTAATAACTGTCATTATGTAATGAGTCATTACTTGGATTTACAGTTTATATAGAGATATAACAAAGATAACCGGTTAAACAACTTTGTAAATATCTTACACTGAATATATTTTTGCTATTTTAATCTGCACAGTTCTGTAGGTGGCTGCTGGAGACTGTCAGCAAGTTGGTGGATCAATAACTTGCAATATCTCCACTGTTTTGCCTTCTGGAAGAGATTTGCTATATGGTCCTTCATCATCAGGTCACTGTACTGCCACTATGTATAGGTGCTGGACATCCAGGTATGCTGGGGGGAGGTCACCAGTAGTGTGAATGCAGCTCAGGGCCAGAGTTCAGTAAAGTTTACTGACATGCAGCACTCCCAGTCTCTTTAAGAGAGGTTCTGCAGCAGTTGCAGTGTGTAATAAACAAATTTTTATCCACACTCTACAAAATAATATTATATTGCAATGGCGTCCCCAAAATCTGATGGGCCCTGGTGACAAATTTTGAGCGTGGTCTCCATCTGCATGTTCGTCAGATGTATGGGCCCTTGCAGCATTCCAGATCCTGTGAACACACAAATGTTCACCTTCTCAGGTATCAATGTCCCCCATTTTTTAATAATGTCCCTGATCCTGTGCCCCTTCCTGTAAAAATGACCCCCATCCTTGGCCATTTCCTGGTATAATGTCACCCCATCATGGACCCCTTCCAGTAATAAAGGCCCACATCCTTTAATGTCTCTGATCCTGTGCCCCTTCCTGTAATAATGTCCCCCCATCCTGGTAGAAGGTCTCCCATCACAGGCCCATTCTGTTAATGTCCAACAGCCTGGTATAATGTCTCCATCCAGAACCCCTTCCAGGTATAATGTCTCCTATCCTGGTATATATGTCCCCATCATGGGCCCCTTCCTGATAAATATGACCCCTGCCAAGGTATACATAGCCCCCATTCTGGACCTTTTCCTGGTATGACCTCCATCATAAACCCCTTCCAGTAATAATGCTCACATCCTTTAATAGGGTCTCTGATCCTGTGCCCCTCATGTAAAAGTGTTCCCCATCCTGGGCCTTTTCCTGGTATAATGCCCGCATCATAGGCCCATTGCGGGAATGTCCTCCATCCTGGTAGAATATCTCCATCCAGAGCCAATTCCAGGTATAGTGTCCCCTATCTTAGTATATATGTTGTCCATGCTGGTATATATGTCCCCATCCTGAGCCCCTGCCTGATAAATATGACCCCTGCATAGGTATTTATGTCCCCATTCTGGTATAATGTTCTCCTCCGCGATAAATATGTATCCTTCATCCTGGGCCACTTTCTGGTATAAAATATTCCCCATCCTGGAACGTTAAGGCTCTGTGCGCACTAGAAAAAGGATTTTTCTCAAGAAATTCCTTAAAAAATTTCTTGAGAGTGAAGGATTAGCGCACCTGCGTTAAAAAAACAACAAACAAAAAACGTGCCAATAACGCACCGAAAAAAATGCATGCGTTTTTACCGCGTTTTAGTGCGGTTTTTTTGCAGGTTGGTCCCTGCGTTTTTTCATTCTTTAACATCAATAAATAATATAATATAGATAATGGATAGATGGATAGAAAGATGGATAGATGAATAGATAGATGGATAGATAATCAATAGAGAGAGTCCCTGTGAGGACACACTGCAGTTCTTGCGAGCGGTAATATGTTCACATTACCGACCGTGAGAAATGACCTGTAGTTACCCCTGCATAATCGCTCACTGAACAAGGCTGCATTGAGTATGTGTCAGATGCGGCTGGATGCAAGCGTCGTGGGACCTGTGTGGATTACGCCGGAGCTGTGTGTTTGGGGGGCGAGGGGGGTAATAAAGTGGTGAAAGAGGGGGCTTTTTTGTTATTTTGTTTACAATAAAGGATTTTTCGGTGTGTGATTATTCACTTTACTTACGGGTTAATCATGAAAGCTGTCTCATAGTGGCAGCGATACGCTGCCATTAACTCGTTATTACCTCGATTGCCACCGCAGCACGGCAATCGGGAAGGGCCTGTAACACGCCGGGACTGTCGCATAATGGATGCGACATACTCGGGGCAGCTGGGGGCTGATATTCTCGGTTGCGGGAGGGGGGGGCATTAACCCTGGCCCTCGCCCTCCCCAGCCTGAGAATACTGGGCCGCCACTGTGTGTTTACCTTTGCTAGACGGTAAAAATATGGCAGAGCCCACTTTTTCGTTTTTTATTTTTAATATGTACATTTGATTTCTATGTGTATTCTATATGTCAGTGTGTGTGTGTGTGTGTGTGTGTGTGTGTGTGTGTGTGTGTGTATGTGTGTGTGATCTGTGTGTGTTTACTCTCTGCTCCGCTTCCTCTTCCTGTCATAATGACATCAGTTCCCTGCAAAACGCAGGCAGCGATGAACATTATGTCCCGAAAAATGTGAAATAACGCGGGAATAGCGCAGGAAAACGCAATGAAACGCACATAATTTGCTACCTGCGTTATTCCTGCGCTATTTCATGATTACATTACAGTCAATGGAGTGAAATAACGCAGTTCGCTGCAGAAAAGAAGTGACTGCTCATTCTTTTTCTTAAGAAAATCTACTGAAAGAATTTTCTTAAGAAAAAAACGCAGTGTGCGCACAGCTAACTTTTTTTGCCATAGGTTTTGCTGGGAAATGTCTGCAGAAAGGTTACAAGAATTTCTCAAGAAATTTCTGCAGCAAAAACGCGGGTAAAAATGTAGTGTGCGCACAGGGCCTTACAGCAATTCTGGTCCCCTATCCTGGTATAAAGGTCTCCATCCAGGGCTTTCTCCAGTAATTATTTCCCAATTCTGTGCCCCCCCCCCCCAAAAAAAAAAATACTAATACATATATATTTTACAGCCATCTTCCCTTGCTCCCATGACATGTGGCTTCCACTTCCATAGCCGGCGCCGAAAAAAGCAGCCGACTTCATCATGCAAGTGGCAGACAGTGCATGACGTCACTACCAATGCACCATCAGTGACTTGCAAGCTGACGTCAGCTGCTAAGGGTGCTTTACACGAGACGACGGATCGTGCAATGCATCGTCGGGGGTCACGGTTTTCGTGATGCACATCCGGCATCATACACGACGTCTTCTCGTATGAAACCTCTGAGCGACGCAGTATCGCTCACAAATCATGAGTCGTGCACTCGTCGCTCAGTTTCATAATATCGTTTATTTTTACTTGTGCAGGTTGTTAATCGTTCCTGTGGCAGCACACGTCGCTCCGTGTGACACCACGGGAGCGATGAACTCTGCTTACCTGCGTCCCACGGCTCCCGCCGGCTATGCGAAAGGAAGGAGGTGGGTGGGATGTTTACATCGCGCGGCCCTCCGCTTCTATTGGCCGGCGGCTGTGTGACGTCGCTGTGACGCCGAACGTCCCTCCCCATTCAGGAAGTGGACGTTCGCCGCCCACAGCGAGGTCACTCAGCAGGTAAGTACGTGTGACGGGGGTTTCACGACTTTGTGCGCCACGGGCAGCGATTTGCCCATGATGTACAAACGACAGGGGCGGGTACGATCGATTGTGAAATCGCACAATCGGTCGTCCCATGTAAAGCAGGCTCTAGTCTTGGATTGGTTTATTGCACTGCGGGAGCTGAATCAGCTGCTAATGTCAGTGGGTCCCGCTCCCACACAGGCCTGGTTGTATCTTCGAGTCTGTGACCATGATCGTTCCACCCTTACTCAGCAACTGGGCTACAGAACCTCATAACCTACACCTCAGCTGCTGCAAAACCTCTTAGTAGGCACCTTAGCTGCGGCCGATATTTTTTTTTTAAAGTAGTCCATTCCATTTGCATCAGTACTGGACATGACTGTACACCTTACTCTCCTATGAGAGGTTCTGCAAATCAAAAAAAAGTCCGTGGAGCCTCTGTTAGGAGTCTCAGCACAGAAAATAGCCAGATATCCCTCCAGGAAGGACCTAGCCAAGGAGTGGCTCTTTTTAGGAGACCACCGTAACCACCATATTAAGTGGCCCTGTTAGTCAATATCAAACTCTTTGACGAGTTTAAAAATATGATAAGGGAAATACCAAGGTCAGGTATCCATCCACAGACAGCTGTTTCGGGGTGTTGCCCCTCATCAGTGTGGAGTAGGGTTCTGGCTAGGGGGCAATGCACCTAGGATTTCACTGTGTTGAGCGCCCTCTTTGGCTGCCGGCAGTGTTTTCTCTGGCTGGTCTCCCCGAGATCAGTGATTGTTTTGTTTTGTTGGTCTACTAGACATTGCTCCCACCTGGCCAGAATCCTACTCCACACTGATGAGGGGCAATACCCCGAAACAGCTGTCTGTGGATGGATACCTGGCCTTGGTATTTCCCTTGTCATAGCTTTAAACTCGTCAAAGAGTTTGATATTGACTAAAAGAGCTACTTAATATGGTGGTCTACTAAAAAGAGCCACTCCTTGGCTAGGTCCTTCCAGGAGGGATATCTGGCTATTTTCTGTGTCGAGACTCCTAACAGAGGCTCCATGGACCCTTTTGATTGGCACACTTCCCAGGGGGCAATGCACCTAGGATTTCACTGTGTTGAGCGCCTTTGTTGGCTGCCGGCAGTGTTTTCTCTGGCTGGTCTCCCCGAGATCAGTGATTGTTTTGTCTTATAAGAGGTTCTGCAGCAGCATTGGTATATACAGCATTATAAAGGATAACAAGCCCCAGAAAGATAGAAATGAAGTCTATGCGAATAAATGTCGTCTTACACCGCCGTCTGGCACAAAGTTTCTAAAAGAAAGATCTTTCCACCAACTTAGGACTCTTCTCACAAATGAAGGAGGAATCCCCCGGGGAGAAGATTTTCTAGACCTGAAGAAGAAGAAAAAGAAGAATGGCGGAGGAAAAATTCTCAGTGAGTGTGGAATGAGGATGAAGAGTCGCGTTTTCTGACTTCTTTAAAAAATAGAAGCCGGAAACATTTGATGACAATAACAGAGGTCACAAAACCCATAGTGATGACTCTGAGGGTCCGCTCTCTGGGGTCCTGGGCTTGCGGCATGGACAGAGTCAAAGTAAACAGGACTTCAAGTAAATGCAATGTGTGCATGGGACACGAGCGGACGGAATATAAAGGAGGATATTGCGGCTGAAGTCTGGAACGGCCGGCTCCCTGTATCTTGACACCGGAGACTGTGGGAGTTTGTACACTTCTTCTGGCCTTCACATAATTGCTTTCACCTCTAGCTACGCTGAGAGATTAACAGCGGGCACGCCGAAAGCAAACAAAAGTCCATTACCGCAAAATGTATTTACTTGAAATATTGGTACCAGCCCGAAATATCAAAAAAAAAAAAGTGTAAAGTCAGGAATTGTTTAGGCAGAAAAAAAAAAAAAGTGTCTCAACTGAAAAATTAAAGTGGTCATGGAAATGTATCGCACAATCATGATTTTACGGTTTAAAAAAACCCCCTCTTTTTGCCTTGGGATGTGGGCACCAAATGCAAAATCTCCAACAGTGCCCCCAACGAGCAGTTCTGGGTGCATTTTGCTAATCCCTGCCTAACCGTCCCTGTATCTGTATCTAGTATTTCTAAAGATCTTTTACCGTATGCTAATGAGCGAGGGCACTAGTTCCCTGGGCATTGCTTCCTTTGCTAGTCTGGCTTCTCCTTGTGTACCGGTCCGGTACCGCCGGGCCACCACCCGTCCACGGTCCTCACGGCAACTCCGATCAGCCTCCACTGCAGACGGTCACCGCCGTCTGCTAACATTGCTGTCTCAGTCCGGGGCACACACCTGGACCAACTTCAGGCTTTCAAACTGTCACTTTTCTCTTTCACTACTTTCCTCCTCCAAACTTTAACTTCCTCTCACTTCCTCCTCCAAACTCTAACTCTCACTCCCCCTGCCTGTGTTTTCCCTCCTCCAGGACTGTGAACTCCTTGGTGGGCGGAGACCAACCACCTGGCTCCACCCCCTGGTGTGGACATCAGCCCCTGGAGGAAGGCAACAAGGATTTCAGGTCTAGCTTAGGTGTACCTAACCGGGGTGTAGGGTGTGGTGATGTCATTACCTGTGACCCCTGGCTTGCCCAGGGCGTCACACAGTCACCACCAACCTGCCGGGAGAAACAACACCGCAGCCGTCTGTGGGACCCATCCATCCAGCCGAGTGTTTTACCGAGAACTGTGTCCTCATCATTGGGCTGAGTGAGTACCACCGTGCCGTGCGGCACAGCACTGCCCCTGCGACCCTGCTGCACCTCACCAGGCCCCGTAACCCGCCTGCCATCCATCCCTACCCCATCACCGAGCCCCGGGACCACCAACCCCCTACCCACGGAGGGGAGAACTAACAACAAAGCTGCTCCCAGTCACCGCTCCCGGGATCCCCGTCCAGAGCAGCGGTGGTGTCACCATTATCACCACAACCATGGGTGGCGTCACGGACAATAACCAAACATCCCCACAATCAATCCCCATCCCCTTTTCACTCACGGGCGAGGAGCTCCGCTCGAGTCCCCGGCATCCAGCCCACCACTCGAGCCACCACCGAGCAGCGGCAGCCGCAGCAGCACCGGCGGCCGGACCCGAGCAGTGGGAGAGCGCGGCGTCCCCTCCTCCGCCCGCGACACAGTCACCATCAACCTGCCGGGAGGAGAAACACCGCAGCCGTCTGTGGGACCCGTCCATCCAGCCGTCTGTTTTACCGGAGACTTTGTATTCGTCATTAGCTGAGTGAGTACCACCCTGCCGTGAGGCACAGCGCTCCCCCTGCAACCCTGCACCTCACCAGGCCCCGCACCCGGCCTGCCATCCACCCCTACCCCATCACCGGGCCCCGGGACAACCAACCCCCTACCCACGGAGGGGAGAGATAACAACAAAGCTGCTCCCTGTCACCGCTCCCGGGATCCCCATACAGAGCAGCGGTGGTGTCCACACAATCACCACAACCGTGGGTGGCGTCACGGACAATAGATCCCCCAAACCAAACCTTTTTTCACTCATGGGCGAGGAGCGCCGCTCGAGTCCCCGGGATCCGGCACATCGCTCGAGCCACCGAGCAGCAGAGGCCGCAGCAGCAGTGGCAGCCAGACCCGAGCAGAGGGAGAGCGCAGCGTCCCCTCCTCCGCCCGCGACAACTGCCTTTCCCTGCACCTGTGTACGGTTGTTGGTTCCGATGGGTTACCACCGGTAACCCGCTCCCCAGCTTGGATGAGGGCTGGAGGAGCCCCTTTCTTGCCCGCAGGCTCTGGCCCTGAGAAACGGTTGCCTTGGCGGTGGCGGTGTTTCCCTATTCTAGTTGGACTGTTGCCTTCTGTCGGGACTTAGCTGTTTGGAAACCCAGGAGGTCCCCTTCACTAACGGATTCGGCAAATTCACGGCGACTCCTAGCCTTGCCGGGGTCCGCAAGCCCCTGCCAGATGGTGCTGGCTTCTCTTCGTGTACCAGTCCGGTACCGCCGGGCCACCGCCCGTCCACGGTCTTTACGGTAATTCTGATAGGCCACTCCTGCAGACAGTCACCACCGTCTGCCAACCTTGCTGTCTGTCCGGGCCACACACCCGGACGCTGTCAGTCAGTTGCTCTACTACCACTTCTCCTTCTTCTCACTTTCACTCTCCTAGCTTAACTGAGCTCTTTTCCCGCCTCCAGGACTGTGAACTCCTCGGTGGGCAGGACCAACCGCCTGGCCCACCCCCTGGTGTGAACATCAGCCCCTGGAGGAAGGCAACAAGGGTTTTTGTGTCGCCCTGGGCAAGCCAGGGGACACCGGTCACAACACCACCACACCCCACACTCCAGGTAGGCACATCTGCTAACCAGAAATCCTTGTTGCCTTCCTCCAGGAGTCTGTTGATGCACACCAGGGGGTGGGCCAGGCGGTTGGCTCCGCCCACCGAGGAGCTCACAACTCTGGAGGCGGGAAAACCAGGCAGATAGCCCCGGGCAGGGGAAGAGTGAAGTCCAGTGAAGGATTAGAGTAAACAACCAAGAAGTGAAAGTGGAGGAAAGAAAAGGAGTAAAGGAGGAAAGCAAGAAGTGGTGACAGAGCAGAGAGTGTGCAAAGCCTGAGAGCCCAGCTTTGTGTAGGGCTAGAACAGCAAGGTCAGCGACGGCGGTGACTGTTCGGAGGGGGACCGTTTGGAAGTTCCTGGAAGGACCCCGTTGGCTGTGTGCCCGGTGGTCTGGAGCAGTGTTCCGAAGGACAGTCAGCACCAGGGCAGGGGCCTCTCGGACCCCGGCAAGGCTAGGAGTCGCCAAATTTGCCGAATCCGTCAGTGAAGGGGACGTAGATCCCCCAGCAACCAAGTCCCGATTGACGGCAACAGCCCGACCATTACAGGGGAGACACCGCCACCGCCAGGGCACCAGTTTCCCCAGGGCCAGCGCCTGCGGGCAAAGTGTAGAGCTCCTCCGGCCCAGATTGCAGTCGGGGAGCGGGTAACCGGAGGGAATCCACCGCTACCATCAGTCAACACAGGTGCAAGGAAGAGAGACATCACCGTCACCTACCGGGAGTGCAGGTGCAGCCGTCTGTGGGACCGTCCTACCAGCCGTTTGGTTTACCGTACAAACTGTGTCCAAGTCTCAGGCTGAGTGAGTACCACAGTGCCGCAAGGCACAGCGCTGCCCCCGCGTCCCTGCGCCCTCCAGGCCAACCCCTACCCACGGAGGGGCAACACAACACCTGGCTGCTCCGCATCACCATCCCCGGGACCCCCACACTGAGCAGCGGTGGTGCAATCACCACAACCGTGGGTGGCGTCACGAACTATAACAATCCCCACACCCAACAAACACCCCTCCTTTCACTCACGGGCGAGGAGTGTCGCTCGAGAAACCCCGGGATCCGGCCTACGGCTCGAGCCACCAGGAGCAGCTGCCGGACCCGAGCAGAAGGGGTGAGCGCGGTGTGCTGACACCCTCCTCCCCGCCCGCGACAACTTGGCGTCACGAACAGGATCTTACCGCTCTGCCGTCTGGTAGAGGTGCGCCTTGTTACCGCCGGAGGTATCCGGCAGAAAAATTTCAGAAGCCGCCATCTTTGGCGCGAAAAGTTCCCGCTCGAGCGTCTTCTCGAGCAGTAGAGGCGCGAAGGCCAAAACCCCGCCCCGAGAGAGGAGGGGCCGGAAAGAGCTAAGGGGGACAGAAACAAGATGTCTGCGCCCGACGGAGCCGCTGGAGGAGCGGTGGTCGCAGCCGCAGCGGCACCCGCGGATGGGAATGGGCCTGCCCAGGTCCCGGCCGTACCGGCGGGAGGTGCCGCGGCCCCCGCGCTTGCTCAGGTCATGCCGTTTTCCTTGCCCTATGCGCCCGGAGCTGCCTGGCTACCGCAGTATGACGGGAAACCGGATGCCTTACAGGCCTTCCGGAAAAAGCTTAACCCGTTGCTAGAGCTGTACCCCCTGACTGATAAGCAACGTGCAGCGATAGTGCTAGGCCAGTTAACCGGTGCGGCGGAGCAGGAAGCGGAGACCTGGGCCGAGGGGGACCGGCTCTCTGTAGCCACCATCTTCGAAAAGCTACAGACTGCCTTCGAGACCCGGACTGAAGCTGAGCTGAGGATGCAGTTTTACCAGTGCCGGCAACGAGCTCGGGATAGCATTCGGGACTATGCTCTACGACTGCAGACCGCCCTCCGCACGCTGAAGCGGGTGAACTCTATTAATGACGCGGATAGCAACAAGATGTTAGTGGAGCAATTTGCGCAGGGGATGAGATCCCCTGAGGATCGTAAACAACTCCGGCTGTGGGCCCTGGAACACCCTGATGTGGACTTTGCTGTGTTAAAGGAGCGGGCTATCAAAGCACTACAGCCCCCAGCTGCTGAAGTTCTGGAACCCGTCCCGTGGCCCGTCGAGACAGCTCCCGTTGTGGCGGCCCCAGCCAAACCAACCTCCTTAATACCTGCAGCCTCGAGCAGCACAGTGGAAGAACTGGCAGCCCAGGTCCGTCGCCTGGACGGAGACCTTGCCAAGATCCTTGCTGCGCTACAACCTCTGACCAGATCTCAGCCTCCAGCACAGATACAGCTTGCTGACAGTCCCGAAGATGTTCCCTGGATGCAGCGGAGAAGCGCTAACAACCCGAGGAGCAGACCTCCAATCTGCTACAAGTGCCGTAAGCCGGGCCATTATTACCGACAGTGCCCGTTAAACGAGCAACCCCTGGGGCCCCGGGCCAATCCTCAGGAGTAGAACACCGTGGCCCCCCGGACTGGCGAGACCGATATGTCGGGGCCCGCCCTATCATCCCCGTGGCTGTGGACGGCATACCAGTGATGGCTCTCTTGGACACTGGATCACAGGTAACTACCATACCGTACACGTTGTATCAGCGATATTGGGCCACAGACGAGCTGGCGCCTCCAGACAATAGTATAAATTTGATTGCCGCTAATGGACTTCCATTGACCCAGGTGGGGTATAAACAAGTGGCTATGACAGTGGGGCAAGCTGAACTGCAACACCAGGGTATGATTGTGATCATGAATGAACCTAGTGATCATAACCCGAAAATAGTGCTGGGAACCAATGTGATGGAACACTGCATGGCTGATGTGTTGAACCTATTGCAACAGCTAGCCGCCACGGCGGCGGGGAGCCGGCAGAGGGCTGTGCAGCGTGAGATCCGCGCCCTGATGTACCGCCAGCATGTAAGCTCAACCGGAGGGGAGATTGGTGGAGTGCGAGTGATGGATGTTGCTCCATTGACTGTGCCCCCTAGGAGTGAGATGATGATCTGGTGTAGGGCAGCAGTAGGGCCTCAGGGGCGTGACTACCCTGCGATGATGGAGCCCATGCCTTACGAGCACTGGCCCACTGTAGTAGGGGTGGTAGATGTGAAGAAAGGGAGAGTGCCTGTGAGAGTGTTGAACTGTGGGGAGGAAGAAGTCAGGCTCCCCCGGTATGCCACCATTGCCAAGCTGCTCACCCTGGACCCTCACACTATCCAGGAAGCCAGTCCATCCACACTCCCATCTACCACCAGCACTTCCCCACCCCAGGGGGACACAAAGGAGTGGCACCAACAGCTACATGTGGGCACTGATGATACCCCTACACATCACAGGGCAGGGGTACACAGGGTGGTGCAGGAGTACGAACAGGTTTTCAGTAAGCACCCCCTAGACTTTGGGCAGATCAAGGGGGTCCAACACCACATTCCTACGGGTGAACATCCCCCCATCAAAGAGAGGTATAGACCTATTCCCCCTGCACATTACCAGTGTGCCAAAGATATGTTGAGGAATATGAAGGAGGCAGGGGTTATTCGGGACAGTTGTAGTCCCTGGGCCGCTCCGTTGGTACTGGTCAAGAAAAAGGATGGTACCATGCGGATGTGTGTGGACTACCGGAAGATCAACCAGATAACCCATAAAGATGCCTATCCATTGCCTCGTATTGAAGAATCTTTGGCTGCACTAAGAACTGCAAACTACTTCTCGACCCTTGACCTTACCAGCGGATACTGGCAAGTGGCCGTGGCCCCAGAGGACCGGGAGAAGACCGCCTTCACCACCCCGATGGGGCTCTGCGAATTCAATAGCATGCCGTTTGGGCTGTGCAATGCCCCCGGGACCTTCCAACGGCTGATGGAGTGCTGTCTGGGACATTTAAACTTCGAGACCGTTCTGCTGTATTTGGATGATGTGATTGTTTATTCCCAGACGTATGAAGCCCATCTGGAGCACCTGGCCGAGGTGTTCGCGTCCCTTGCCAAGTACGGGATGAAGTTGAAGCCCTCAAAATGCCACCTGCTGAAACCCAGGGTGCAATATCTAGGGCATGTGGTGAGTGCGGATGGTGTCGCCCCCGACCCTGAGAAGATCACTGCCATCCAAAGCTGGCCGAGGCCCACTACAGTGAGGGAAGTAAGGCAGTTTCTGGGTCTGGTGGGGTACTATCGGCGCTTTATAAAGGGGTACACGAAGATGGCCGCCCCCATGCAAGATCTCCTCGTGGGACAGACCAAAGGTGGTAAACCCGTCGGAGCCCCACTGTTGTGGGAGGACAAGCATGAGGAGTCCTTTGGCCAGCTGAAGGCGGCCCTGACCGGAGAAGAGGTCCTGGCGTACCCTGACTACGGGCGCCCATTCATCCTCCACACGGACGCCAGTAACGTGGGGCTAGGAGCGGTCCTCTCCCAGGTCCAGGATGGAAAGGAGAAGGTGATTGCCTACGCCAGCCGAAAACTCCGGCCGACCGAAAGGAACCCTGAGAACTATAGCTCTTTCAAGCTCGAGCTACTGGCGTTGGTGTGGGCTATCACGGAGCGGTTCCGGCACTATTTGGCGGCAGCAAAGTTCACCGCATTCACGGACAACAATCCGCTGACTCACCTGAACACGGCCAAGTTGGGCGCGCTGGAGCAGCGGTGGGTAGCCCGGTTAGCCAACTATGATTTCACCATAAAGTACCGAGCTGGTCGTGTCAACATCAATGCAGATGCACTCTCCCGGATGCCCCATTTGTCAGAAGAGGGGTGTGAGGATGACGACCTCGAGGAGATTGAGTTGCCTGCGTTCCACCAGCCGCCTACTGAGAGGGTACAAGTATGTCAGCAAAGGGTGGATCTGGACCCGCGGCCCAGTCAAGAGTGGCAGGACGCCCAGGACCAAGCGCCGGCTGTCCGCCTTGTCAAGACTCTGGTGGAACAAGGCGCCATGGGAATGGACCCTAGCGCTCCAGCCGAAGCCCAACGCTTGTGGAAAGAGCGAAAACGGCTCTACCTACACCAAGGGAGGCTGTGCCGTGAGCTGATCAACCCAAAAACCCATGAGAAAATATGCCAGTTGATCGTTCCTCAAGCTGAGGTCGCTACTGTCCTGCGGGCATACCATGATGGTGCTGGCCACTTCGGGTGGAAAAAGCTGGAGATGCTGTTGAGGGAGCGGTTCTATTGGAGTGGGATGCGGGAATCGGTGGAAGCCTGGTGCCGAGAGTGCGGTCCTTGTACACTGAGGAGAAAGGACGAGACTAGCCAGAGGGCACCATTACATCCCATCGTTACCCATCAGCCGCTGGAGCTGGTCGCCCTGGACCATGTCAAGCTCACCCCTAGCCGAAGTGGGTACACCTATGCATTGATTATGGTAGACCACTATTCAAGATTTATGGTGGTAGTCCCCGTTAAGGACCTAACTGGTCGAACCGCTGCTCGAGCGTTCCAGGCTTATTTCTGCCGACCCCATGGGTACCCCGAGAAGGTGCTGACAGACCAAGGCCCGGCTTTTGAAGCAGAAGTGTTTCACGAATTCTGCCAGTTGTACGGCTGCAAGAAGATTCGGACCACCCCGTACAACGCTCAAACCAACGGCATGTGCGAGAAAATGAACCACTTGGTACTGGGACTCCTCAAGACGTTACCGCTGGAAGAACGGAACATATGGCCGGAAAAGCTACCTGACTTGGTCGACATGTACAATAACATTCCGTCCAGCTCAACGAAATGCACCCCAGCGTATTTGATGAGGGCTCGGCCTGGCCGCCTGCCGGTGGACCTGGAGATGGGGTTGGAAGCTCCGGAGGCACTCCCTTCAACGGCGGAGTGGGAAACTCGAAGGAGAGCACAGTACCGGCAAATCCAGGAGTATGTGGAGAAAAACCTCAGTCGAAGTCGAGAGCAGCAAGAGCACCGGTTCAACCAGAAGGCGCCCGCAGGTCCTTTCCAGCCAGGAGATGTGGTGCTGAAACGGAAGAGAAAAGCCCACAAGCTGGATGATCAGTGGGAGCAAGTCCCTTACGTCATACAACCCACAGAGTGGGGCGATGGGAAGACCTACCAGATCAGTCGCGACCAAGGGGGTACCCTGGCCACCGTTTCTCGGGACCATCTAAAAAAATGCCCCCCAGCGTTGAAGGCAGAGGCTGAAGTACCGGTTCCTCCACCAGTGGAAAAGGCGGCAGAGGTAATCCACACTGTGATGGGTGACTTCCCAGCAAACTGGCCTACACAGAACGGCGCGGTGATACTTCCAGTGATACTGTTCCCACAACCCGTGGATGAAGAAGTAGTGGAAGCGGTTAACCGTGAGCCAGAACCAGTGCCAGTGCCCAGGGATGAACCTGTACCCAACCCCCCTACACCTCCGCCTGCTCCACACTATAGCAGGGAGGAGGAACCGATTGTTCCCTCTACCCCACTGTCTAGCAACACTGACACCGGGCTCCGAAGGTCCACCCGTTCCAACCTAGGTAGACCCCCACTTAGGTACAGGGAGACCATTCTATGAGTAAAAGGGGTCCGCAAATGTAAAAGAGTGTTGTTGCTTGTTTGAAAAGTTTGAAAGTTTGCAAAAGAATGATAAGAAAGATGATCATCCGAGTTTTCACCTGATTGTCTGCTGTGATTTGCAACCGGCTGGAGCCGGCACCGTTGTCCCCGTGGGGACCGTTTAAAGTTTAAAAATGCATGGGAACTATCTATGGACAAGCCCGTGAACTCTGCAGGGCAACCACAAACGTTAGTGGCTTGTAAATATGTTGGGTACCGTTACCGTTTCCGCAATGCCGCCTCTGGAGAGGCAGGTTGGAGAGAGGGCCCTGAGCAGAGCAGGCCAGGGCCCAGCCACCAAAGGAACCGGTGGCTACCCTCTGGAGGGGAAGGACAGATCCCGCTCGGGTACCGTGTGCTGGACTGTGGGTCAAGGGGTGCTGCCTGGGTTTTAGGGGCAGCATCAGGGCCAGGTTACTTGGGTGGGAGAGAGCGGAAACCGTGACCGTATACCGTTGCAACGTTAAAAGTAAATGTGCCTCCCGTCTTGGGAAGAAGTTATTAAAAATGTTATGCATGTTTGTTTAACCCTGTTATCCCCTTTTTTACAGAAAAATAAAACCGGTGTAGGACGGCAGCCCGCGGACGGTCTGCATTTTGCTAAGGGGGAATGTGTCGCCCTGGGCAAGCCAGGGGACACCGGTCACAACACCACCACACCCCACACTCCAGGTAGGCACATCTGCTAACCAGAAATCCTTGTTGCCTTCCTCCAGGAGTCTGTTGATGCACACCAGGGGGTGGGCCAGGCGGTTGGCTCCGCCCACCGAGGAGCTCACAACTCTGGAGGCGGGAAAACCAGGCAGATAGCCCCGGGCAGGGGAAGAGTGAAGTCCAGTGAAGGGCTGGAGTAAACAACCAAGAAGTGAAAGTGGAGGAAAGAAAAGGAGTAAAGGAGGAAAGCAAGAAGTGGTGACAGAGCAGAGAGTGTGCAAAGCCTGAGAGCCCAGCTTTGTGTAGGGCTAGAACAGCAAGGTCAGCGACGGCGGTGACTGTTCGGAGGGGGACCGTTTGGAAGTTCCTGGAAGGACCCCGTTGGCTGTGTGCCCGGTGGTCTGGAGCAGTGTTCCGAAGGACAGTCAGCACCAGGGCAGGGGCCTCTCGGACCCCGGCAAGGCTAGGAGTCGCCAAATTTGCCGAATCCGTCAGTGAAGGGGACGTAGATCCCCCAGCAACCAAGTCCCGATTGACGGCAACAGCCCGACCATTACAGGGGAGACACCGCCACCGCCAGGGCACCAGTTTCCCCAGGGCCAGCGCCTGCGGGCAAAGTGTAGAGCTCCTCCGGCCCAGATTGCAGTCGGGGAGCGGGTAACCGGAGGGAATCCACCGCTACCATCAGTCAACACAGGTGCAAGGAAGAGAGACATCACCGTCACCTACCGGGAGTGCAGGTGCAGCCGTCTGTGGGACCGTCCTACCAGCCGTTTGGTTTACCGTACAAACTGTGTCCAAGTCTCAGGCTGAGTGAGTACCACAGTGCCGCAAGGCACAGCGCTGCCCCCGCGTCCCTGCGCCCTCCAGGCCCTACACTTTACATCTCTTCACTGGGCCCCGGGATCACCAACCCCTACCCACGGAGGGGCAACACAACACCTGGCTGCTCCGCATCACCATCCCCGGGACCCCCACACTGAGCAGCGGTGGTGCAATCACCACAACCGTGGGTGGCGTCACGAACTATAACAATCCCCACACCCAACAAACACCCCTCCTTTCACTCACGGGCGAGGAGTGTCGCTCGAGAAACCCCGGGATCCGGCCTACGGCTCGAGCCACCAGGAGCAGCTGCCGGACCCGAGCAGAAGGGGTGAGCGCGGTGTGCTGACACCCTCCTCCCCGCCCGCGACATTTTTGTCTGACTTCGGTGTGCCTGCTGGGAGTGTGGGGTGTGTAGGGTGTTGTGCTCTGTGGCCCCTGGCTTGTCCAGGGCGCCACAACTGCCTTTCCCTGCACCTTTGTAGTGTGTACGGTTCCGATGGGTTCCCACCGGTAACCCGCTCCCCAGCTTTGATGGTTGCGAAGGAGCCCCTTTTGCCCGCAGGCTCTGGCCCTGGGAACTGTAGCCTTGGCGGTGACTGTGTTTCCCTCTATCGTTTGGACTGTCGCCTTCAATCGGGTCTTGGCTGCTGGGAAACCCCGGAGGTTCCCTTCGCTAACTGATTTGACAATTTCAGCGGCGACTAATAGCCTTGTCGGGGTCCGTAAGCCCTGCCGGTTGGTGCTGGCTTCTCTTTGCACACCGGTCCGGTACCGCCGGGCCACCGCCCGTCCACGGTCCTTACGGCTAGCTCCAATAGGCCTCTCCTGCAGACGGTCACCACCGTCTGCCAACCTTGCTGTACCGTCTGGGCCACACACCCGGACGCTGTCAGTCTGCTCTACTACCACCTCACTTCTCCACTTCCAAACTCTATCTTCAACTAACTGACTCCTTTTCCCGCCTCCAGGACTGTGAACTCCTCGGTGGGCGGGACCAACCGCCTGGCCCACCCCCTGGTGTGGACATCAGCCCCTGGAGGAAGGCAACAAGGGTTTTGTGTCTGGCTTCGGTGTGCCTAACCGGGGTGTGGGGTGTGTTGGTGTAGTACCTGTGACGACCTGGCTTGTCCAGGGCACCACATTTGTATAGTGCGGGGCCGCGTCCACTCACCTAGTCTTATAGGCCCAGCACTCCTGAAGCAGGATATGACATATTACAGGCACAGGGTATATAAGACTTCCCTTTCCATGTGGGCGGCGCCTGATCAACGTGTTCTCTAAGCTAGGTGCTCAGGTCCCCTTGTGCTTGGTCTTGTTACTAACACTGTCTCGTCCGCACAGTCCGTCCGCTGGTCCTGACTTGGTTCTTCCAGGAAGCGTCTGGTGACTATGTACTGAGGATACTGCCATCTCTCATCTGCCTGCACCTGTCACCGATTCCTGACCCTACCTGGTGCTTCAGCCTGCAAGTCTCACTGGACCTGGACCCCGTCTGCTATTACTACGTGGCACCTGAACCTGGTCCCAGTTGTCCTTCTGCCTTACGGATCGCTTTGGACTCTTGCACTTCTTAAGTGGACTTGGACTTTGGACTTCCTGTGTTCCGGCTACCGTGCATTTAGGCCCTCTGGTGGGGTGACCAGACAGTCCCTGTACAGGGGTTAGCTCTTGGTTGCTCCTCCAGGGGAGTCCGGTGCACGATCTAGTGTATCCACAATCCAGGACATAACACATGTTATCTATGCTAGTGTATATGTGCCGCCCCTGTGCCAGCAGCTGGTGCTGCTTGGATCCGGATCTACGGTACGCCTCGAGGGGTTCTCCAGACCCGGGCGTCGCGCGGACACTCCGAATAAAAAAGAGGGACGTATTTATACGGGATTGGTTGTAAAATGTCTGACGCCACTGCGACGCCCTGGCAAAACTAGGTAGTCACACAATAGGCCCCCGCATAACACCATCCCTCACCTAGGGCGGGACCAGGTGGGTAGGAAATGCCCACCTAGGGGGTCTAGACAGCCCGGGGCAGGAAAATAGACAGATTAGGTTTGCAGTTCAAGTTGAGAGGAGTGGAGGCTGGAGCTAGGTGTAGCTCGAGCGGAGAAGAAGTTCAAGTTGAACGGTGCCAGGGTCGCAGCCCTGGTACCTTGACTAGGTGGCAGACGGTCTCCGTCAGCAGGAGACGGGAAGATGGCTCGGCAGATCAGAGGAGGACCGGGGCAGGGTTGGAGCCCGCCGGTACAGACACCGGTGACCCGACCGGAAACAGTGCACAGAGGGGGTACTCGGACCCTGAAGCCATGACTGGAACCAACGGCCTAGCTAATCAACCGATTGAGGGCAGGATTATAGGTCCTGTCCCAACCAAAGTTCCAAAAGCAGACAACCACCCACAGAGAGGGATAGGGCAACTGCCAGGGCCCATAGATCCCACGGGTCAGCGTCAGCGGGCACGGCTCCTCAGGCACACAGAAAGCCGGGAGCAGCCTCCCGTGTTCCATATCGGGAAGTCTAGACACACAACCAGAACTAGTGCAGAGGAATAGATGGCGACCACCAGCCCCGGTGGGGGACTAGAGTACAACTGGCCGCGGCGGCCGGCCACGAGCACCTTGGTTACCAAAAGACTCGTGTGATTCATTTTACTGTGAGTAACCAAACATCCCCTGGTACGTCCAGGCGCGCACGCCCCTGCCATCGCCATACCCTGCACAGAGACACTGGGCCCCGGGGCAACCATCCCTACCCATGGGGGGGGTTAACATTCGGCTGCCACTACATCTCCCCCGGGTTTCCCACAACAGCAGCGGTGGTGTCCCACTTCACCACACACAGTGGGTGGCGTCACGAACCGAATACGGCCAAGGCCGTACAACTACGTCCCCCTTTTTATTCGGCGTGTCCGCGTGACCCCCGAGTCCGGAGGATCCCTTGAGCCACACAGCGGGTCCGGATCCGAGCAGCCCGGCTGCTGCGGGCGTGGGGGCGGCACACCAGCCACAGTGTGTGGTGAGATGTAGCACCACCGCTGCCGTTGCGGGGCTCCCGGGGATGTTGGGCTGGCAGCTGGATGTTAACCCCTCCGTGGGTAGGGATGGATGCCCCGGGGCACAGTGTCTCTATGCTGAGGATGGTGGTTGCAGGGGCCGGCGCACCCAGCCAGGCCGGGGATGATACTGACGGTCGAATAAAGCACAGAAGTCCTGTGGTAAACCAAGGTGATGGTGGCTGGCTGCCACAGACGGGTGTATCTGATCCCACACCCGGATTGGTAGTCAAAGTCGCTCTCCTCTGTACTCAGTGTGTTGTAGGTAGGACTTCCCGGTCTGAAACACGGGAGTCCGCTCCCGGTCCTTTGGTTGGGAGCCGTGCCAGTCTGCCCTGACCCTTGGGATCTACGGGCCCTGGTGGTTGCCCTATCCCTCTCGGTGGGCGGTTTTCTACTTTTCGGGACAGGACCTAAAACTTGCCCTCAATTGGTTAATTAGCTAGGCCGTTGGTGCTGGTCCTGGCTTCAGGGTCCTAGTACCCCCTCTGTGCACATGGTTTCCGGGTCGGTTCTCCGGTGTCTGTACCGGCGGGCTCCAACCCTGCCCTGGTCCACCTGAGATCTCCGGCAGCCGTCTTCCCATCTCCTACAGACTCTGGCTACCGTCTGCCACCTAGCCAAGGTGTCAGGGCTCCGACCCTGGCACCTGTCAGTTTTACCTCCACTCCAAATTTGAACTCAAACTGAACTCTGTTTTCCCGCCCCGGTCTGTCTAGACCCCTAGGTGGGCGTTGCCTAACCACCTGGTCCCGCCCACTGGTGTGTCTGTCCTTCCCTGAGGGGGGTGACTAGGGTTTCAGGTCGGCTGACTTAACTCCGTGTGGGATAGGTGTTATGGGGGGGGCCTATGTGTACATCTACCTGGTTTTCCAGGGCGCTACATATACAGGGACGGTTAGGCAAGGGATTAGCAAGATTCCCCCAGAACTGCTCGTGGCTCTGGGTGCATATTGGACCTGACAGGTTCCCTTTAAGGCATTAAGTTATTCCATGTGGACAGTGCCAATTCGGCATAGGCAGACAGATCGGCCATGCAATGCTGGCACATTTCCTTTTTGAAGAGGACAGTATTATTGAAAGCAGTAATCCTGAAATTCAATAACGAGCTTCAAAGCTTCTTGTCCCATGACTTTGGATATAAACTCAAACTAAAACCTTCATATTTTTTAGATACAAAATGTCAGGGGTTTTGCCCCCTCATCAGTGCAAAGCAGGAGATCAGATTTGGCAGGGTGAGAGGCCTCTAATAGTGGCTCTAAGGGATAAAGAGCTAATTGTAATGACACTAGACATCTTCCCCTCTGTAGAGGATATTTGGAAATTTAAGTTCCCAGAGGAGCTTTGCCTGCCCTATAAGTCTCCCTATATCAACTTGGCACGCTCCACAAAGAGAAACTTTACCCTTATACCGCCTGTCAGAGGCTTTTTTTAATTTGTACTAAAAGGGGTAAACCTCCCCAAAACACATATCTACCAATGGTTGTTGCTTTGACTTCTTATCCCTTTAACCCCTTCACCCCCACCCCGGTTTCATTTTTTGTTCCTCCTTTTCTTCCAATAGCTATAACTTTGAATAACACCATTTTTTTTTTTATCGAATGATGCACTGGAAAGCAGGAAAAAAAAATCCAAGTTGTGTTGGAAATGGAAAAAAAAAAAAATATTTTCACAATTTTAATTTTTTTAAATTTTTTTTTTATTTATTATGTTCACTTTACAGTAAAGAACTGACTTAGTGATTCTCACCAGATCAGTACAATTACCCAGAAATCATAATATATATATATATATATATATATATATATATATATATATATATATATATATATATATATATATATATATATATATATATATATATATATATATATATATATATATATATATATATATATATATATATATATATATATATATGTGTATGTATATTGTTTTTTTAAGTAATGCAAATTTTTTTTATTTGCCCTGTCACCATTTTCCAAGACCTGTAAAGCTTTACATTTTCGGATTATGGGGCTAGATGAGGACTTGTTTTTTGAGCCCTAAGCTGATATTTTTTAGTGATGCCACTTGTGGCAAATACGATGTTTTGATCTCCTATTTTTGCATTTTATTGCAGTGTTGCGGTGGCCAAACTCCGCCCTTAGTCTAGTGTAATATATTTTGATAGATCAGACTTTTACGAAGGCAGAGGTATCAAATGTGTATTTTGTATGGTTTTATTTTTACTGGGGCAAAAGAGGGATGATTTGAACTTGTGGGTTTTTTTCTCCATACTTTATTATATTTAAATAATCCTATTAAATAATTTTATTATTTAAATAATAATATAATAATTTAAATAATAGGGGACTTGAAGCTGCAGTTGTCTAATCGCTTGTATACATAGCAGTGCATCAGCACTGCTATGTATAGTGAAAAATCACAATCTCCTATCAGCTATACGCTGGCTTTCACAGGAGTACTGTAATGACCAGCAGAAGGGGATTTCAGCAGACCCCAGCTGTCATAACAAGCCATTACCACCCTGTGATCACATCACGGGCACGCCGATAGGAGCCTAGAATGACGTGCCTCCCCTGTTGGCTCGTATTAAATGCTACTGTCAGTTTGACAGTGTTGTTTACCAGGTTAGCAGCTGTGGGGAGAGCGGATCTTTACTCTTGGCTGTTAGAGGCAGATGATGGCTAATTAAATCAGCCATCATCTGCTGGAAAAGATGTGGGCATGATGTGGGACCCGCATCATTACTTATGTCATGAAGAGGTTAACACTAGAAGTCCCAGAGAGGGGTCATTTAACATTTCTACCTTTGGAACCCAGAGACGGGTCGAATGACCTGAAGGATTTTAGCTAACATCCTATAATCACCATCTTTTGTTCTGTAATTAAGGCCAATACTGTCGCATCACAGGAGGTTGTTGTTTTCCATTGAGTTTAGCCATTTAGTTCCTAGTTAGTTCTATTCAGTTTGGACTAAGGGTCATTTGACCCTCTTTCGGGACTTCAGGGGGGAGCTCGAAATTTCTGTGACTTCTAGTGTTAAGGGGGGGGGGGGGGGGTCGATATTGAGTTTTAGGATGGTACTCCCAAATGGCGGTACTAGAATTCCTGGCCTCATCCTCTAAGGAGTTAATTTATATTTATATAGGTTTTGGCTACATTAAGGTGAAGTTTTGGAAAAAGTTGTTCTACTTTACAATCTTTAGAGTAAAACTTAACAGATTAGTAGGGAATTCATCAGAGTACGCGCAATTACATATATTTTTTTTAAAGGGGTTTCAACTACATGTCCTAAAACTGGGTGGAACGTTGTAGGAGGGCCCTGGACTATTGTATCCAAACAGAATCGCTATAATTTGGCCTAAATTATAGGACAAATCTCTTCTAGGCTATACCTGACATACATATCCATTTTGGTGTATGGACATCCCAAAAATTTGCAAATTTCCCTTTAAATCTGTGGATGTACACAATACTGTATCACTAGTTTGCCATGGAGACACATTCATGCACAGGCACTGCATATGTGACGCCCTGGCAAAACCAGGTAGTCACAAAAGTTGTACATCCTCCTTGTTACCACCAGAAACCCACACTCAGGCATAACACACAGGCATTAAACCCTAGCCACCCCCTCATGATAATAGGGACACACCAGTGGGCGTGGTCAGGTGGATGAGAACGCCCACCTAGGGGTTCTGAGGTGTCAGGGGCGGGAAAAACAGTAGATCAGTTTTGACACTTGAAGTGAGAGGAGCGAAGTGTGAAGTGTAGTCAGGGGTAGGAGTCCTTGGACTACCGGGCTAGGTGGCAGACAGTGAACAGGGCCACAGGAGAAGGAGATCCAGTCGCGGGAGACCTAAAGTGGACCGGAGCAGGGTTGTAGCCCGCCGGTGCTGACAGCGGGAATCTGGTCCGGAGGCTGTGCACAGTCGCGGTGCCTGGACCCTAGGGCGAGGAAGGTTGCAAGCCCCTCTACAATTAACCAGCCGGGAACAAGGTTCCAGACTTTGTCCCGTTAACTGCCCAGATAGAGCGAAACGGAAGCCCAACGCGGGGGATAGTGTGTCCGTCAGAACCCACTGAGATCCCAAGGGTCAGCTTTCGCGGGCCACAGCTCCCAAATACACACAGAACCGGGAGTGGACTTCTCCGTTCCATGCAAAGTCGTCCAAAAGGAAAGACAAACACAAAGTGCAGGAGAAAGAGACACCTGTTCATTAACCTGGATGCGGGACCCGAATGCACCCTCCAAAGGCAGCCGGCCACTGGCAACTTGGTTTACTACTGGACTTGTGTGAAATTACCGAACTGTGATTACACCATTGTTCCCCGGTCCAGCCCGGCACGCCACCTCCAGCAACCATCACTCCCGTGTACCGACACAGGGCCCCGGGACTACACCTTCCCTACCTGTGGAGGGGATCCCATCTTCCTGCCCCGCTCCATCAGCCCCGGGCGCCCCCATCACCAGGCAGCGGCGGTGCCACCATCCCTCACCGCAACCCACGGGTGGCGTCACAGACACAACAACTCCCCTGTAAATATCCCCCTTTCCGACGGTTGTGAGGACGAGCGGCCGTGCGAGCCCGGGTCCGGTCACCACTCGAGCCGCAGCAGCGAATCCGGATCCGAGCAGGCCCCCGATGAGAAGCGGCAGTGCCCCCCGCCCGCAACACATACCCAAAACGGCAAGGCAATTTTTAAAATTAAGCAGTGCACCATCGGCAACTTTGTTTCCATTTCTATTTTATACTGTTGCAAAAGTAAAAGACACCAATAAACATTTCTCTAAAAAAAGAAAAATGACACAAACACTTATTATTTTCGGTAACCGCTACCTTGTTGTTTGTTTCCTCCTGAAGGATGTGTCCATCAAGTTCACCTCTGACCCCGCCAAATATAATATATCATATTGGGACCAGGAGGTCGCGTCTCCGAGGAGCCATCGTTCAATAGGAATTATTGTTACAATTTTCTTTCTTCTGTCGGGAAAAATAATTAAAAAGTCAAAAAGGTGAATCCAAAGTCAGAAAAAGTACATTTTTTTTTCTGTTCCTTTTCACCTATGATCAAAATCCCGGTTGATGGCGGTTTTCTTTGGCCGGATCGTCTAATTATCCTTATGCTGTTAACAATTTATTTGGCCATCGACTGAATTTGTGCAAGTTTAAATGACGCTAATTGCAAGAGACGCGGCAGGAGCCGATCCGAAATTCAATCTAGATCTACCAGGCCGGGATTTATTGGTTTGTCAAAGGGAGATGGAAAGTGATTTTTTCGTACAAATTCCGAGTAATGTTGAGTTCTGCAAAGTGGGGGATATGGGATATCATTACTAATAGATGTGTCTTAAATCTTCTTTACACGGCAGAAGCCTCCGAGGGAAAACTTAATCCCAATTTGTAATGTTCAGTTCTACATTGATTACAATTTAAGAAACTTTATTCTGTTCCTAAAAAAGGCACGAAGTAGACGATTTACCTCCACCGATAGATACAGGGATAGCATTTATATCCTGGAACATCAATTATTTCAGTGTTTTTCTTTTTTGCTTCTATAAAGTGATCAGCTCGAGATGTTTTAGTATTTTAGAAGAAAAAAAAAAAAAAGAAAAGGGGTTTTTCCAATTTTAGAGAAACCCTTAAAGGGAACCTGTCAGCAGAAATTTTGCTTTAAACCTAAAAGTTTCCCCTTCTGCAGCTCGTGGGCTGCATTCTAGCAAGGTTCCTATAGTTTTTGTGCCCCCTTTTAGACCAAATTAAATACTTTATAAAGTTGTACCTTTTGGTATGCAAATCTTATAAATTATCCATGGGGGTGGGCTGTCTGGTGTCCGTTACTGTCCCTCCTGCCGCTTTACGCCGTCCCCCAACGCTTCATTTCATACTTCAGGACGCCGCCCAGTGCGCCCGTGGTCCCGCGCATGCGCCGTGCGACTGTACCGGGACTGTGCACTGTGTACACAGTGTGACCGCTGGTGACGTTTGCGCAGGCACGAGATTATGAGCGGTGCCCGCCCATAATCTCGTGCCCGCGTTTTTCCCTCTACCTCCAGCGTTCTGCGCAAGCACTGGCCAGATGACTTGACGTCACCTCTTTCCCATCTTGCCTTGGAGCAGGAAATAGATGAGAGGAGCGGAGCAGGAAATAGATGGGAGGAGCGGAGCAGGACACCACCGGTTACGAGAGGTGACATCGGGTCATCTGGCCAGCGCCTGCGCAGAACGCTGGAGACAGAAGGGAAACGGCGGGCACGAGATTATGGGAGGGCACTTGCTGATGACAATCACAGCGCCGCCCATAATCTCGTGCCTGCGCAACACGTCACCAGCGGTCACACTGTGTACAGTCTCAGTACAGTCGCACGGCGCATGCGCGGGACCACAGGCGCACTGGGCGGCGTCCTGAAGTATGAAATGGAGCAATGGGGGACGGCGTAAATCGGCAGGAGGGACAGTAACGGACACCAGACAGCCCACCCCCATGGATAATTTATAAGATTTGCATACCAAAAGGTACAACTTTATAAAGTATTTAAGTTGGTCTAAAAGGGGGCAGAAAAACTATAGGAACCTTGCTAGAATGCAGCCCACGAGCTGCAGAGGGGGAAACTTTTAGGTTTAAAGCAAAATTTCTGCTGACAGGTTCCCTTTAAAATGAGGATAAAAAAAAGCCACCTAAAAATAAGATGAAAACAAGATGTCCGGCTGCTGGGAGTCTTGTTGTAAGTTTTCACTTTTCCTGCAGCGCCTCCGCTGGGGAAAATAGGGCATTGCATGCTCACAAGAATTGCTTTTGTTTTGCTTAGGCTGGTTTCACACATCCGTTTTTTTGCCGTCAGGCACAATCCGGCGAAATGCGGATAAAATGGATCCGGTGCCGGATCAGTTTTATTCACCATTGACTTGTATTAGTGCCGGATGGCCTTGCGTTGCATGCGGCATCCGCCGGATCCGGCAGAATTTCTTCGGCTGCTGGAAAGGACGCAGCATGCAACATTTTTTGTCTCCGGCAAAAAACTGGACCACGCCAGATTTTGATTTTAATTTAAAAAAACAAACAAACATGGCATGAGGCAATTTTGATACCCAGTTATGATAAAGCTGACAGCGGGGGGCTGGTATTCTCAGTCTGGGGAGGACCATGGTTATTGGGCCCTCCTCAGATTAAAAATAGCAGCCTGCAGAAATTTTGCATGGATTAGACGCACCAATTCTGGCACTTTACCCGGCTCGACCTGATTGCCCTGGAGCGGTGGCAATCCATGGGAACCTCCAGCTGTGACTGCAACTAACCTGAGTGATGTAATCGCTGATCACGTGGCTCAGTAATTCTCTGCCTGAATCTCACAGCGTTCAGTCATGTTCTATGGCCGCACACTATGCCTTCAGTAATGTAGCAGAGCTGGAATCGTCAAGGGACATCATAGTGTGCATTATCTTGGACCTGGGTGTTTTGGGGGGGGTTAATAAAGTGGCAACAGAGGGTGGGTTATTTTGTATTTTATTTCAAATAAAAAGGACTTTTCGGTGTTTGTGTTTATTTATTTTCACTTACAGATTAGTAATTTGGGGGGTCTCAGATGCTGCCCGATACTAATCTAGGGCTTTGTGGCAGCTGTGAACTGCCATTAACCCCTTATTACCACCACACCAGGGCAATCAGGAAGAGCCGGGTAAAGTGCAGGGACTGTCACATCTAATGGATGCAGCAATTCTGAGCAGCTACAGGGTGCTATTTTTAGGCTGGGGGGTGCAATAACCATGGGTCTCCCCAACCTGAGAATACCAGCCCCCAGCTGTCAGGCTTTTTCATCAAATATTGGCCTTGACTCTAACAAGTGACCTTCATTTTCCAGTCATATATATCACTGACTCTTAAAACACCATTTAATCATTGGCATTCGCCTCCCAACAAATTTTACAGCTTGGTATTATGATGTTAAGTCGTAGCGGTGAGACGCTATGAAGAGGATTGAATGATTCCCGTGTGTGAGGCGATTTTATCTTCACTACCTCCTTTTACCTAGTAGACAATGGAAATTGAATGTTAAACTCCTACTTGCTCTATCTAAAAAAAAAAATCCAAATAAAAAAAAGACGGTATCCGAATTTTTAATTCAAGTTCACCAACAATAAGCTAATGTTTGTGTGAAGCCGTCTGTTTCGTGATTAATAATTAGAATTTATATCACTCCGACATGAATATAAATCACGGGTCTTTTGTGAATTCTATTTCTGCGAAGAACTTTTTTTTAGTTTTTATTTTCCATTGAGATTGGCACCTGCAATGCAAATCTTAGTTTCTGGGAATGATAAACATATGAATTGCTAAAGAAATGCTGCCACATCTAAACGCACGCGGAGTGACAAGCGATTGACGGCACCTTGCGCTTCATTTAGGTGTTTGATGTTGGAACATGTAACAAAATGCTGCTCTGCATTAACAAACAAGCAAAAACCAATGGAAGAGGATTCATAAAGCCAAAAAAAGCAAAGCCGAGGAGTAAAAAAACTATCAATACGGAGTAGGGCTACGGCTCACTCGGCAGCGTTTGAGGCAGGCATGGCAAGCGACATGAAATAAAACGTCCAGGCTGCGTTATTAAAACTGCAGAAAGTGAGCCACAAACAAGGGACGTAAATGGCATTTCTTTGCAGGGAAACCTATTACACAGTCCTAACACTAGCACTATAGTGTAAAGGCTACTTTACACGCTGCGATATCAGTCCCGATATCGCTAGTGTGGGTACCCGCCCCCATCTGTTGCGCGACACGGGAATATCGCTGCCCGTGCCGCACAACATCGCCCAGAGCCGTCACACATACTTACCTGCCCGGCGACATCGCTGTGACCGGCGATCCGCCTCCTTTCTAAGGGGGAGGTCTGTGCGGCGTCACAGCGACATCACAGCTGCGTCACTGATCCGCCGCCCAATAGCAGCGGAGGGGCGGAGATGAGCGGGACGTAACATCCCGCCCACCTCCTTCCTTCCGCATAGCGGTCGGGAGGCAGGTAAGGAGAGCTTCCTCGTTCCTGCGGCGTCACACGCAGCGATGTGTGCTGCCGCAGGAACGAGGAACAACTTCGTTACTGCTGCAGTAACAATTTTTAAGAATGGACCCCCATGTCGCCGATTAGCGATTTTGCAACGATGCAAAATCGCTTATCGGTGTCACACGCAACGGCATCGCTAATGCGGCCGGATGTGCGTCACAAATTCCGTGACCCCAACGACTCCGCATTAGCGATGTCGCAGCGTGTAAAGCCCCCTTAAGGCTATGTGTCCACGGGACAATGTATCTGCGGATTTTTCTGCATCAAAATCCGCAGTTTTCCTGCAAAATCCGCACCTTTTCATAGGTGCGGATTTACCGTGGATTTGATGCGGATTTTTTTTTTTCCCCCCAATTTTAAAGCCAAAATCCGGAAGGAAATCCGCAACAATAATTGACATGTTGCAGATTTTTCCGGACGAAAATCCGCACGATTTCCGCTGCGGAAAAATCCGCAGCGTGGACACAGCATTTCCCAAATGCCATAGAAATGGCTGGGGAGTAGCTGTACTGCAGATTTTCGGGAAATCCGCAGCTTTTCCGCGAGAAATCCACGGCAAAATCCGCGCATTTTCCGCAGCGTGGACACATAGCCTTAATCCAGCAGACAAGTCCAAACAGGGAGGCCTTCAGACCTCCACACACAGACAACTAATGAATTCACCTGGACTTTATGTGCACTACACCCTAGGGTGGGCAGCTGTGAGCATCCATTCCTCACCTTACTCTCTGACTGCTGGTAAACCTGACCTTTTTCAGCCCTATTACAGTCGCAGTACTATAGCTTCCAGGGTTATATCACAGAGGATCATCACCTCTGTGATACATATCTCCCCTCCATGACGAGTCTGGTAACCATATTATATACCCCTCTTTCTTCCAAATTGGGGGCTTGACACCTTCCACTGAACAGTGGACCCTTGTCAGTGCGTCAGCATCACCTATGCTCAAAGAGGTACCTGTATGTCCAAGGTTGTGTCTATTCTTTAATGCGGGCTCCCAAGCTGAGGCTACACATGTCAGCTGATCTGATCATCCAACCTGTGACTAACATTTGTATATTGTGTTTTTACGGATACAAAATCATTCTTTAACATATAACACTGTAAATGATTGTAATAAATAATACATTTTTACATACCACCAACACATTCCTCAACAGTCAGCACTTTAAATACAAAGCAATGAGAACGTACAAACTCCTTGCAGATGTTGTCCTTGGTGGGATTTTAACCCAGGACCCCAGAGCTGCAAGACTGCAGTGCTAACGACTGAGCCACCACAAGACTGAAATGCTAACCACTGAGCCACCGTACAGTGCTGAATGTACAATGCTAACCATTCAGCCACCACAAGAACTGCAGTGCTAACCACTGAGCCACCACAAGAACTGCAGTGCTAACCACTGAGCCACCATACAGTGCTGAATGTACAGTGCTACCCATTCAGCCACCACAAGAACTGCAGTGCTAACCACTGAGCCACCGTACAGTGCTAACCATTCAGCCACCACAGACTGCAGTGCTAACCCATGAGCCAAAGCACTGCCCTTGTAGAATAGTTACTGAGAACACCCCTTCCCCCCAAAAAAACCCCCAAAAAACAAACAAAAAACCTCAGAACAGTTTCACGATATGTGGACTACGAAACGGATGTCAGTCAACTTTTCTGGACAAAAGTCAGGCTGATTTTTCATACGCACGTGAACTCTTCCTTGCAGCGTATGCAGCCATACTATACGGCAGAAATGACAGTAACGTGCAAGGTTAGGTTTTTTTTGTTTTTTTTAAATCTCAGTTGATACCAGTGAACGCTGTTTTGCACAAGTGACAAGAGAAATGTGCGGCTGCCGCAGGAGAGAAGTCCGACACTTAGGCTATGTTCACACTGGGCAATTTTGCGCATGTTTTTTCTGCAGGAAAACCTCATCTTTTGCCAGGATGTAACCTGCGATTTTGCCGTTTTTTTTTTTTTTTTTCCTGAAATTTTGCACTTCCTCATTGATTTGTATTGGTGGAAACTGCAGTAAAATTGCAGCCAAGACGTTGAAATGAATTGACATGCTCAGTCTTTCAAAAACAGAGCAAAAATAAAAAAAATAAAAATAAAATGGTTGACAAAAAGTCAGTAAAAAATCCAGATGTTTTGTGCGCATGAGATTTCAGGAATCATATAGACTTTGCTGGGACTGTGAAGGCAGATTTGCATAAAACCAAGGCAAAAACTGCAGTCAAAACACACTGTGTGAACATGGCCTTATAACTCCCATTTTCTTCTTGTGGTGCACAGTCCAGTGTTACATCTGCAGTTGTCATTGATACATACCCGCAGGTGAGGGCGCACAGGGCAGGTCTCATCCAAGAGTAGACCCCAACGACTGTATCATCCGTGCTGTTCAGGTCTTCATGCTTCACCCCAATACTCCACCCTGCAGGGCAGAATTCTCCCCCCGGGATCTCAGTATCTGGTTGTCTCTAGAAAGTCTTTATCTCCCCCATTCCCGTATTCCTATATTTGGCAGCTTCTGCGTCGTTATCACAGGGCAGCGTAGCGTGGGCATTCTAGTGGTCCTCTCCTAGAGGGTATGTAGGGGACGTGGCTCACAGACGGCTGTCCATACAGCTTCACAGGTCGCTGACTCCAACTATTCTGAACTAGTCCATCTACTCAGGTCACACTGCTCTCTCACTCCAGCCTGTGCCCTATTACCTTTAATTACCCCCCACTAAGGCTAAGTTCACATTTCCGCTAAAATGTATCAGTCTTAATCCGCTGCTATGGTAAACATCGGAATCCGTTTAGCGGATTCCGTTGTGTCCCATAGACTTGCATTAGTGGCGGATTGTGACTGATGACCCTGCGCTGCGTGTGCTGCGTCGCGGTCCGTCGTTTTTTGACTGACCGCCGGGCGGGGAGCAACGCAGAATGTAACGTTTTTCTGGCCATCAAAATTGACGCACCACGCAGGAATCCGCCGCAGTCCGTCACGCTTGTAATGTATGTCTATGGTGCTGGATTCCGTCATAATCCGTCTTACGACGGAATCCAGCGCTGGATTCCGTCATGCTCTACTGAGCATGCCCAGCATGTTTGGCACGCCCACTGGGCTGTCCCAAACACAAACGGATCATGACTGATCCGTCAAAAAACGGACGCACAGCGGATGCAACGGACGCAACGGATCAGTTTTTTCACAGGATTCCTGTGAAAGGAATGCTGTGAAAAACACATCCGTTGCGTCAGTTGACATCTAAAAAACAACGCAACCGTTGCTGACGGACCTGACGGATTTAAAACAACGGAAATGTGAACTTAGTCTAACAAGGATCTTCTGTGCTCTGAGCATATAAAATTAGGCTAAGTTCACACTTCCGTTGTTTTGCTTCCGTCGCAATCAGTCCCCTTGAGGAATCCGTTTTTTCCCCATAAACTTCTATTAGCGACGGATTGTGACTGATGGCCTTGCGTTGCACCCGCCGCGTGACGGCTCAGTCATTTACTAACTGACCATCAGGCGGGAGCAACGCTGAATGTAACATTTTTTGGCAAAAAAACACACTCCGCAGGTGTCCGTCGCCATAATGGATGTCTATGGCGCTGGATTCCGCCATAATTCGTCACACGATGGAATCCAGTGCGGGATTCCGTCATGCTCTACTGAGCATGCCCAGCATGTCTGGCACTCCCACTGGGCTTTCCCAAACACAAGCGGATCACGACGGATCCGTCAAAAAAACGGACGCACAACAGATGTAACGGACGCAACGGATCCGTTTTTTCACAGGATTCCTGTGAACAGAATCCTGTCAAATAAAACATCCGTTGCATCAGTTGCCATCTAAAAAACGATGGATCCGTCGTTGTGTCGCAATGATGGACCTGACGGAAGCAGAACAACGGAAGTGTGAACATAGCCTTAGGAAAATTCACAAGTCTGTTTAACAATTTAAGTACCACATGTGTATGTAAAAAACGAAATAGTCATGTACAGCTATCATCAGAAAATGATCCATAGTGTAAAGCAGGGTCTTGTGTTAAATTTATTTTTTTTAATTTATTTTTAACATTTCACATTCTGTATTAAAAATAACAAATATAACTTTACCAATTATCACACTACCCCTGGAGCTGTTTAGACTCTAACTACCTGGTGTATCATTAATTCCACAGGTACATTAGTCACAAAGGTCAGATCCTGACCCTATCTTTTATATTGAAGCATCTAATGAGCGTGTGCAAAGGTTAATGTGAAGTGAGGGGAAGGAGGAGCAGTGGTGTTATCTACTGTACATATAGATCTCCAAGAAGAAAGAAGGGATGGATCGACTCCAAAGTAAAAATGAATTTTATTCCAAAAAAGTGTGCATAAAATAGGCAGCGGCGATGCCAGGTGCGGGCTCCCCCAGGACTACGGCCGTTTTGCACTAAACATGTGTGCCAGCTCTGCAGCGGTTGAGCTGCTCGTATCCAGGGTCGCTGTGGCACGAGGGTCTCCGGAACCAGGGGCTTGTTACCACTTCGAAATGTAAAGGGGGGTATTTACAAGGGAGAGTTCATGACGCCACCCGTGGTTCGCAGTAAGGGGAGTACCGCCGCTGCCGATGGGAGTACCCGGGGAAGATGGAGTGGGGCACCCAGATGATGTTTCCTCCATGGGTAGGGGAGGCCCCGGGACAGCTGGAGGTTAGGTGAAGGATAGCTTTGTTCAGGCTGTGCGACAGGCAGGACGCAGGGGGAGCAGTTTACTCACTCAGGCCGCGTGGATGTTGATGCGACCATTAAGTAGACTCTGACACAGGAGTAAACCAAGTCTCTGGGTGCCGCTGCCACCTGGGGAGCTCGTCCGGATGTCCGTCCCCGCTGGTATTACTTAGTGATCTGGAGCCTGCCTCCATGCACATGTAGATAGATGTTTCTTAGTGACCCCTCGGCCTGAAGCTGTCGGGGTCCCGCTCCCTATATTTATATAGTGGAGCTGTGCTCTTGATGGCTGACACTTGGGGTTTCTGTAGGTTGTATAAGCTGGACAGCCCTATCCCCCTCGTTGTGTTGGTGCCTTCGATCTCTGAGCTCTTGGGGAAAGTTCATAGAGAGACTATCCTCCACAGGTGAATTATCAGGTTGTGTGAAGCTACTCCCTGATCTAGGGTCCTGCACCCCGCCGTGCTCGGTACCGGTCCGGTTACTAGATATTCCGGTGCCGACCGTTAATCAAAACTAAGTCTGGGCACCCTTCTCCAATACCCTGCGACCGGGTCTCCGACTCCTCCGGTCCCAGACCACCGTCTGCGACCTAACCAAAGTCACCCAGGGAGCTACAACTCCCCCAGCTCCTCACTCTCTGAGGGCTACTACCAGACTGACTATGTCCCTCCCACCAGCCTGCCTGACCCCTAGGTGGGTGACCCTTTTCCAGCTAGACCACCCACTGGTGTGCCTGACAGGGTGTGGTGTGAGGTTAGGATTTGAGTGCTGATGGAAGCAATACCAGAACCATGGAGGATGAGTTCTGCCCCATAAGAGAAAGGAGTGCAGTTCCCTGTCACATCCTGATAGAATCGGGGGGCGTCACACATGTGTTACTGTACATATAGGTGTTATCAGACACTGTACAGGAGGAGGAGGTGAGCTGTGACATTGCCTATTGTGAATGGTGATCCTGTCTTATCTGATGTATATATAGATGTGTTATAAGACACTCTACATGAGGAGGAGGCGAAATGTGACATCACCTATTATGAATGGTGGATCCTGTGTTCTTTACTGTATATAGAGGTGTTATCAGTCATTGTACAGAAGGGGAGGAGGTGAGCTGTGACATCACCTATTGTGAATGGTGGAGCCTGTGTTATCTACTGTATATAGATGTGTTATTAATCATTGCACAGGAGGGTGAGGAGGTGAGCTGTGACATCACCGTTTGTGAATGGTGGATCCTGTGCTATGAGTTGTTTATAGATGTGTCACCAATATATTAAGTCCTTCCTCTGTTTATAATGAGCCCACTGTAAACTCTTCCATAAAGCAAAGAAAATATGTGCCTAAAAAGGCCCCAGTGGCCAATGGGAAAATTGCAAAATTACTAATTATTATTTTTTTTATGGATAAAGATTATGATGCGAAGAAAAGTTGACAATTTGTATTTTTTTAAAATACACATGGCACAAAATGCTGATTTAACCAATAGGTCATTTTCTGATGAGGTCTTAGTCATTGCTCATTATTGCTATTTGTGGACTGTAGCTGAAGGCACAGCTGAGCGCACAATGTCACTGTCGGCCCCAGGAACAATCCTCAATCATCTATTTTTGTATGTGTGGTGCCCAGGGAATGCGGTACTCGGTCCCGGGCGGTCTGCAGAGGGGCATGTCACTTTGGTGGCCGTTGCCCGGTCCCGTGCCCTGCGGCTTCTTTTGGAAAGGGAGTATTTACAGGGGAAATAGAGGTACTGTTCATGTGATGCCACCTGCGGGTTGCGGTTAAAGTGGATAGAACCGCCATTGCTAAATGTGGGTACTCCAGAGGGCTGATGATATTTGCAGCAATGGTGTTGGGCCCTTTGCAGGTATGGCCGTGCCTGGGAGATGTATGGGGCAAAAATGGAGACCACACAGAGTTCAAATGAACAGTCTCTACTCACTCCAACCTTTTGGACCACTGGTTCAGGTCCCTTGGAGTATCAGTGCCAATGTAATGACCCAGGTTGCTCTGTCCCCAGGATTCTCTGATGATTGGATCCCGTAGCCTGAAGCGTTTGGGGACGACTGTCCCATTTGGGGTATCAGTCTCCTCCGTACGGCGGGCAGCGCGGACCCTGTGGGGAGGTAAGTGTCCGAACCCCGATCCTAGTTTACTGCTGTTGCCCCCGGATTATTTGGTTTGGTGAAATCCTTAGAGGTATTCCACCGTGCGGGTGTTTACCAGGCCGTATAGAACTGCGCCTGATCTAGGGCTTTGTGCCCCGTGCGTGCTCCGGTCTCAGCAGTACTTGTCCGAACTCGCCCTGGCGACCTTGTACTGAAGTGCCAGGGGGGCCTCTGGCTCTGTAGTCGTGGCCTTTGTTGCTTCAAGGCTTACCCCTGGCTCCATCACTACTACAAGGTCGGGGACTGGCTTGGTGGGGCAGAGTGTGTTGGTGTCGTCGCCGGCAGCGGTACAAACAGTCTTCAGGCCAGATGTGATGCAAACAAAAGACATATTTATTGACACGCTGGACACACGCAGTCTCAATCCGGCGGTTGCAGACAAGATAACACTTCCTGGGCTGGGGGACAACCTGCCCTGACGAATCCTTCTGTGGGGCTGTGCCCTGATTACTCCGCTTCACCGGGCTCCCACTGACGGTTACACACAGACCGGACCCACACCGGCTGCTTCACTCTTCCAAGGATCCGTACACTCTCCCCTTTCTCTCCGGCGTCCCCTCTTGATTCAGCCCCCCACACTCTGCCCCTTGATCTTCACCCTCTCACGTCCCGGATCCAACAACCTATAACTGAATAGGATAACTGAAGTGAGCACTAATATATATATTATGAGTGCAAGCCAAAAATTACATACTATATACGGATAAGGCTGCACATCAAACTTAGATAATAGTATAATGCTTCAAGCATATGGACAAATATTGGAATATACAATGAAAAATGCTACTTGCTAATTTGAACATGTGAATAATGAATTGCATACCTGCCATGAATATTAGGAAAAAGGAGATATTTAGCAATCGCATTGATCAATGTAACTGAGCCCCAAGGCCTCGTCAAGGCATATCTCTATATTGGGGTCCCTAGCTCTGTGTTACGAACCGGCGCCGCCATAGCCGCAAGCAGCCTGCTGCGGTTCCTGTTACGCCCAGGCACCGGCTGCCGTTCTTGGCCGTGCCTCGGGTCGTCCAGTTGGCTGTTCCTTCCACCACGTCTAAGTGTGGAGAGGCGGCTAGTGCGCATGCGTGCGCCTATTTACCCCAGCCAGAGTTGAAGCCGGGTGTTTTGCCTAGTGAGCATGCTCAGCCTGATTGTGTTATGTCTGAGACTAAGTCCTCAGTTCAGGCTACTGAGCATGCTCCCACAATTAACCCTAACAGCCTCTTTGCACAGGTACTTGGACTTCGTGCTGTGTCTAAGTGCTGGGATGTGCCTACTGAGCATGCTCAAACTGATAGTCTGCTTTCTGAGCCTGTTGCTCAGGCTACTGGGCATGCTCAGGCACTTAGTGCACCAGAGGCTAGGTCCGGTAAGGACCTCACTGAGCATGTCCGTGAGGTGGCAGGCCCTAATAGGGCAGAGGGTGTCAGGTGTCCTGATGACGTGACAACTCCGGACTGGCTCGCAGAGGCCCGCCCCTATGATCTGGCACCTCAGTATTGGTCGTCAGACAATGACTGGTGAAGTGTTTGGGGCATGGCTGCCATGAGGTCATCAATGACGTGGCGGTTCCGGATAGGTCGCATGTGACGTCACTGATGACATGGCACTCTGCTATTGGACCTTGGTGGTTCCACCCTGGGTTTGGGGCGGACCCAGGTTATAAAAGGGGCTGGAGACAACATGGAGGTGCGCAGTCTTCACATTTGCTCAGTCAGAGCACACCTCCATGTTAGAGCCTCATTGCGGCATAAGCCTATGTTGGGAAGCGGTAGGTAGGGTTAGGCGAACGGTGCCTGTCACGCCAAGATTCGTGGCTCGGCACATCAGGGTCAGGCGCCGTGCTTCCCTCCTGCCGTTCCAGTCTTGCTATAGCAGCCCAGTGGCGTTAACTGGGTTGCGGCTGCTGTGCTTCCTGTCCGATTGTGCCCCCTACGCACACGGACAACGCACCTGCTGCGCCACCTGTCCGATTGTGCCCCCTACGCACACGGACAACGCACCTGCTGTGCCACCTGTCCGATTGTGCCCCCTACGCACACGGACAACGCACCTGCTGCGCCACCTGTCCGGTTGTGCCCCCTACGCGCACGGACAGCGTACCCCAGGACCCCTGTGGAGTTAACAGGGTGTTCCTTATCCTCCTCGGCTTCCCGGTCAACGCTACTGGTGTACCCATCTGGCCTGACGTGTCCTACACACACGTGGCCAGTCGAGAGGTGGCCAGAAACGCTAATCGGAGGACCGCTCGGCCTGACGTGTCCTACACACGTGGCCGACAGGGTGCTTTCGTGGCGGTCTTCTGGTCGACGCTACCTGGTTACCACCCGGCCTGACGTGTTTCCTGCACACGTGGTTGGTGTAGTGCTAGGTGCACCAAAACGCTAATCGGGTTGTCGTCCGGTCTGACGTGTCTCAACACACGTGACCGGTTCCCAGAGTTCCTGGGTTATCTCAGAGCCATCCAGCTCTATAGTCTCCGCCTAACCCTCAGGTGCCAGCAGCTCCTTTGTCATCTGGAGCACGGTGGGCCCCGACTGGCGATTAGGATATATACCCCCTGGTCCTAATCTGCCAGTCCCCCCGTAACACTCTGTGACCCTAATAGGATAACTGAAGTGAGCACTAATATATATATTATGAGTGCAAGCCAAAAATTACATACTATATACGGCATATATATTGTAACGAGAAGGAAATAATGTATCACTGGGACGACCTTTGCACGGTGCTGACCCCTCGTCACCTCCTGCCAGCGTTCTCCGCCGCTTTGTGAGGACGGAGGAGACGAATCTGCACTTCTCAGCTCCTTTCAGAAAGAAGGTTTTGTTCATCGTGTTCAATGGAAGTTCATGGAAGTCTTATATCTGTGACATTTATGTTGATAAAGTTTTATACCAGAAATGTTCTTTGTTATCTTCTGAATGGCAGACAATGAGACGTCTCCGAGCAAGTGAAGATCTTCCCGTATGGAGATCATGATCTTCATTGTTGACCCCGGAATCGAATATCATTGAGAGTTATTGAACCTCAGTTCTGGAGAAAAAAAGGTTGACAGGAATCAATACTTTATTGTAGACCTTCCGCAAAGAGCGTTCGTATGTGAACAGGTGCCGATCAAGCCATTGAATGCGCATCATCATAATAGAGCGCAGCCGCGGAATACGGGAACATTATTGTAACCTTATTGACAGCCACATAAAAGCGCAATATCGGGTCACCAGTAGGTAGAAATGAAGTGGTTTTGTAGTGTAGCACCCACAGGGCAGGGGTTAAATGTTACTTGTTGCTGTGCCGGCAATGTGCAGGTCTGGGATGTCACGAGTATCCCTGCCCAGCTCTATGGCCCGGACGTTGGGAGTAGTAGTTGTCTCGTGACGCCACCTGCGGTATGCGGCCAGGCATTAGCCGCCGCTGCGGTCACTATCCTCTGGGGCGGGTGATTTTGCAGCTGGGATGGTTCAGCTTCCCGCATGTGAAGCTAGGCCCCAGGAAGGATGAGGGAGGTCATACTGCCCGTTAGCGCTGAAGCGTAGGGCGCCGGTGCCGGCAATGAAGGGGACAGACGCAGTAGTTTACTCACTGTCTATAGGTTGCCCGGGAGGTGCCAGTCTTCACCGTGTTGGGCTGCAGCCAATCCCGAGTAAGTTAGAGGTAGCCACCGGTGCTTGAAAGTGTCCTTCCCTAAGGGATGCCCCGACAGAAGGGAGGAACCTGGGCTGAGCATCCCGCTCCAAGCCTTGGGCCCCGTGAAGAAAAGAGAAATGAAAGTGGTGTCGTGTCGCCAGAACTGAAGTCCTGACTTGAGTGAGGATTGTGTAAAGGTTGCTCCTACTTCTACCCCAAGTGGTGCCCGCCCCCCAGGTGGTTGTCCTAGTGACTGGGAAAGTCCCATGCTTCGTGATGCCCACCCCTAGCCTTCCCTAGTCTAGCCCCCAGTGAAAAGGCACCTAAACTGTATGTAATGGGTAATGTGGAACACCGGTGATTAACCCCCTCCCTACCTGAGATGAATACTGCACCTTAAGTGAGGTGCAGTACACTGTGGCGACTGAAGCCGCAAGGGTGCCTCTGCAGCATCGTCACAATATAGAACAACCTACAAATATGCGCAAATTATTGTGGCATTATAATGGGAGAATTACGCTTTGAAATATGGCTAATACTAGAAAGGAGGGAATTGAATTCAGACAAAAATTGTTGTTTCTGTGAATTTCATCAGTTTTACCATATATTAATCATGGTAAATAAAAATCCCCAAAAACAATTGTACAATTGCACTTTTTTACAATTTCACTGCACTTGGATTTATTTTTCCTATTTTCCACTACATTATGTGGCAGAATGAATGGTGTCATTCAAAAGTACAACTTGTTCTGCAAAAAAGAAGCCCTCATATGGCTAAATAGACTGAAAAATAAAAAAGTTATGGCTCATGGAAAAAGAGAAAGAAAAAAACAAAAACAAATCCTGGAAAATCGCTGGGTGGTGAAGGGGGTTAAGCCCAGAGAAACAGGGGCGAGTACCAAGTTTCTTCTACCCTATTTCTGGCTGAGGGCTGTGATATGAGGTGGGCCTGTGCCTTGCAAGATTTTAGGGATGCTATGCTGTACCTTTGTTAATCCTGATTTCAGTAGATGGACAATTGTCTATCTGCTTATGACTGGAAATTTCTTTGTCCAAGGCAAAATCCCTCCTGAAAGTTTTGTGTGTGTGTGGGGGGAACTGGGGGGGGGGGGGGTAAATACTGAATATATATGCAGTTGAAACAAGATGTTTATGTGACGCCCTGGCGCCACCAGGTGGTCACAGAGAAACAGTACACCCCACACACCATCCCACATCAGGTAACATCTGTCACAAAACCCTAGCCACCCCCTTCAGGGTAAGAAGGACACACCAGTGGGCGGGACCAGGCTGATTGGGAGCACCCACCTAGGGGTCTTGAGGATCCGGGGGGAGGAAACAAGAGCAGTTGAGTTCAGATGAGTGAGGTGAAGTGCAGTTGAAGTGAGGAGTCGGAGTTGGAAGTTTGAGCCTAGTGGAGAGTAGCCAGGGTAGTGGCCCTGGTCTACTGGCTAGGTGGCAAGCAGTGGACCGTGTTCAAAGGCGATGAGAGTCCGGTCGCGGGAAATCCAAAATGGACCGGGGCAGGGTTGGAGCCCACCGTTACCGACAGCGGAGATCTGGTCCGGAAACCGTGCACAGGCGGGGTACCTGGACCCTAGTTAGAAGTCGGTTGCAAGCCCCTTCTCTAATTAACCAGGCTGGGGACAAGGTTCCAGAAGTTGTTCCAGTGTGTTAGCCCAGATAGAGCAAAACGGCAGCCCACCGCGGGGAATAGGGTATCCGCAAAAAAAACCCCACTGAGATCCCACGGGTCAGTTTTCGCGAGCACATCTCCCAACCAAAACAGAATCCAGTTCCACACGAGGTAGTCCAAAAAAGAAGAAAAGTACATAGTGCCGGAGGAAGGGACATTGGTACACCAGCCGGGTGTGGGAACTGAATGTACCCAGAAGCAGCGGATGACCACTGACACCTTGGTTTACCAGCAGACTTGTGTGCAATCATTCAATTGTGAGTACACCAACACCCTCCGGTCCGGCCCGGCACGCCACCTCCGGCAGTCATCGCCTCGCGTGTTCTGGACACTGAGCCCCGGGGCATCCACCCCTACCCACGGAGGGGTTAACACCCAGCTGCCGCTCCATCGCCCCCGGGTGCTCCCCAACAGCAGCGGTGGTACTCCACCTTACCACACACCGTGGGTGGCGTCACGAACTGTCTACAACAATCCCGTGTACATATTACATCCCCTTTTTTTTATTTGAGTGTCCGCGCAACCCCCGGGTCCGGAGACCCCTCGAGCCACTGCGGATCCGGATCCAAGCAGCTCGGCTGCTGACGTGGGGGTGGCACATTTACATACACTCTCTATAAAGACACCTCTGCAGGTTTTTCTCACTATCTGACAGGAAATCTGAATAAACCTTTCCCCTTTTAGGTCAATTAGGAAGCAACATTTCTATTTGCCAAATGCTAGAATAATGAGAGATAGAGAATGCTTTAAGGCATTTTTTTTACTTTCTGCAAAGTCAAAAGTTTACATACACTAAAGGGGGTGCTACATGCAGTGATATCGCTGGTGAAAGCACCCGCCCCGGTCGTTTGTGCGTCACGGGCAAATCGCTGCCCGTGGCACACAAAATCGTTTGGAGCTGTCACACGTCCTTACCTGCCTAGCGACGTCGCTGTGGCCGGCGAACTGCCTCCTTTCTAAGGGGGCGGTTCGTGCGGTGTCACAGCGGCGTCACTAAGTGGCCACCCAATAGAACGTAACATCCCGCCCACCTCCTTCCTTCCACATTGCCGGCGGCCGCAGGTAAGCTGCAGTTCATCGTTCCCGGGGTGTCACACGTAGCGATGTGTGCTGCCTCCGGAACGACGAACAACCTGCGTCCTCCACAATCAACGATTTTTTAAAAAGGAACGACGTGTCAACGATGGACGATAAGGTGAGTATTTTCCATCATTAATAGTCGTTCCCTGCTGTCACAAGCAACGACGTCGCTAACGATGCCGGATGTGCATCACGGAATCCGTGACCCCGGCGATATATCGTTAGAAACGTCACTGCGTGTGATGGGGCATTAAGAGTATTATGCCTTTAAACAGTATGGGACAGCCCATATGATAATGTCATGTCTTTGGAAGCTTCTGATAGGTTCATTGGCAATATCTGAGTTAATTAGAGACATCTGTGGATGTATTTCAATGCAAACCTGAAACACATGGCTTCTTTGTGTAGCATCATGGGGAAAGTGAAAAGAAATCAGCCAAGATCTCAGGAAGAGAATTGTGGCTTTGCACAGGTCTGGTTCATCCTTGGGTGCCATTTCCAGATACCTGAAGATTCCTCATTCATCTGTACAAACAATTATAAGCAAGTACAAACAATATGGAAATGTCCAGCCATCATACCGCTCAGGAAGGAGATGGGCTCTGTGTAGATGAACGTGCTTTGGTCAGACATGTGCAGATCAACCCAAGAAGAAAAGCAAAAGACGTTGTGAAGATGCTGGCGGAAGCTGGTAAGATTGTGTCATTATCCACAGTGAGACGAGTACTATATCAACATGGGCTGAAAGGCCACTCTGCAAGAAAGAAGCCTTTACTCCAAAAGAAACAAAAAAAAAAACAGATTAATGTTTATAAATGCACACAGGAACACAGACCTTAATTTTTGGAAACGTCCTGTGGTCTGACAAAGCTAAAATTAAACTGTTTAGCCATAATGACCATTGTTATCTTTGGAGGAAAAAAAGGAGAAGCTTTGAAACCTAAGAACATCATCCCAACTGTGAAACACGAAGGTGGCAGCATCATATTGTGGGGTTGTTTTGCTGCAGGAGTGACTGGTGCACTTCACAAAATAGATGGCATCATGAGGAAAGACGATTATGTGTCAATACTGAAGAACATCTCAAGACATCAGCCAGGAACTTACAGCTTGGGTGGAAATGGGTCTTCCAAATGGGCAATGACCCAAAACTACTGCGAAACTGGTTACAAAGTGGCTTAAGGATCACAAAGTCAATGTTTTGGAGTGGCCATCACAATGCCCTGATCTCAAACCTATTGAAAATTTATGGGCAAAGCCGAAAAGGCTGGAGCGAGCAAGTGACCTACAAACATGGCTCAGCTACACCAGTTCTGTCAGGAGGAATCGGACCAAATACCACCAACTATTGTGAGAAGCTGTGAAAGGATCCAAAATGTTTTCCCAAGTCACACAGTGTAAGGGCAATGCCACCAAATACTAATGACATGGAGGAAACTTCACTGTGCAGAAAGGAAGAAAAATGTCTGAAAACATTCTCTCTCTCATTATTCTGGCATTTGGCAAATAGAAATAATTTTGGTTCTTAATTGACCTAAAACTGGAAAGGATAATTCTAATTTCAAGTAAGATAGTGAGAAAAACCTGCAGATGTGTCTATATGGAGAACGGAGGGAAAAACCTGCAGATGTGTCTTTATAGACATTGGGGGGAAAACCTGCAGATGTGTCTGTATAGAGAGTGGAAGGAAAAACCTGCAGCTGTGTCTTTATAGAGAGTGGAAGGAAAAACCTGCAGATGTGTCCTTTATAGAGAGTGGAAGGAAAAACCTGCAGATGTGTCTTTATAGAGAGTGGAAGGAAAAACCTGCAGATGTGTCTTTATAGAGAGTGGAAGGAAAAACCTGCAGACGTGTCTTTATAGAGAGTGGAAGGAAAAACCTGCAGATGTATCTTTATAGAGAGCGGAAGGAACAACCTGCAGATGTGTCTTTATAGAGAGTGGAAGGAAAAACGTGCAGATGTGTCTTTAGTACATTTAGTTTCCTTATAATAAATTTGATGCTATTTGAATGTTTCAGTCTAATTCAGATGAATCTGTTGAATTTTAATTTCTCCGGCTTCGCTTATTATTAGCAGACACACTATAATGACCTTATAACAACAGAGAGCGGCACATGGAAATGTAAGTGCATTATTTGAGCCTTATTGAACCAGAGCAAAGCCTAAAGAAAGACACATACAAATGCACAAAAGCACAATATAGAGACCAAAGAGAGGATTAGAATAAAGTCTATAATGCACAAAAAAATCCGCTATTATTACAGGATGATCCTTTAGAAAAACCTTCTAAATATAACACTCACAAAAGACTGTGTCATTTCCAGGGGAGAATGACCCTTATAATTATCTAAAAGCAATGTAGCGAGCTGATAACAATAAACTGCAACTGAGAAATACATTTATAATGTTGTAACTTGATTGCTATAGAACACAGTGTAAAGAATAATATTTAGCATAAATACACAAAAGCACAAACACTGCTGCAAGAACAGAGCACAGCCTATAAATAAGCCTATAAATAAGGACTAGGGATGAGCGGACCCCTGCAAGTTTGGGTTCTCCGGGTTCGGCCAGACTTTAGTTAAAAGTTTGAACTGAACTTTAGCCTGGACTCCATATAAGTCAATGGAGACTCAAACTTCTGTGCTGTAAAATGGTCATAGTAAGGGCTATGAGGCTTCAAAAGAAAGCTAAATGGAGGAAAACAAATGTAGATAGGGAATAAGTAAAAAAAATGATGTGGGCTCCCACCTATTTTTGTTAACCAGCACAGGTAAAGCAGTCACCTACAGATTGCAACCCTCAGCAGTTAGCTTTTCCTTGGCTGGTGATCAAAAATAGAGGGGATCCCAGGCCATTTTTTGATTATTTAAATAAATGATTTTAAAAAACAGAGTGGGGTCCTCCCTATTTTTGATAACCAACAAAAGTAAAGCAGACAGCTAGGGGCTGTTATTAGCAGGCTGGGAAGGTCCATAGTTATTGGGCCCTTCCCAGCCAAAAAATAGCAGCCTGCAACCACCCCAGTAGTTATGCATTCATTAGATGCTCCAATACTGGTGCTTTGCCTGGCTCTTCTTGATTACCCTGGTGCGGTGGCAATCAGGATAATACCCTTAGGGATGCTGTCAGCTGTGTAATGTTAGCAGGGATGAGGCACAGGGGTTAGTAATGGAGAGGTGTCTATCAGACACCCACATTAATAACCAGATATTTATAGAGTTAAAAACACACACACACACACACACACACGGATTTTTTTTTTAATTTAAATAAACACTCCTCTACATTCCCTCCTTCTTCACCAATTTATTAATTTAAAATAAATTCTGGAAGTTCTGACTTATTCCAATGGAGTATTGTCCCACGATGTCCAATGATTCCTATGGAGTTTGGTTCTGACAATATTCTTAGAACGAGGCTCCATAGATCACTGTGGAATTTCTAATGATTGTTCCACGACCTACCGCTGACCGGCAGTCATCTATGCAGCCTATATTCTGAGAATCCTGAACCCAAGGTGTGTGCTGGACCGGGTCGAGCAAATATTTTTGATCACCTCTATTGCATGCCGAAACAGTCTCTCTACATTAACTTGTCATCTCCTTAAGGAGAAACGTTACTCCTCAAATCCCTCCAATCAAAGGTCTCCTACTTAGCACTGATGAGGGGCAAAAACTCTGAAATATCTATCTGCAAAGTGAGAATTTAGTTTGACTTTATAGGCAGACAGCCAGGATCCTTTAGGCTATGTGCGCACACTGAGTATGTGGTGCATAAATTTTCTGCACCAAATCTGCATCTACCAGCAGAAAAATACATCAAAAACACAGTGCGTTTTTTCCATGCGTTTTTCATAATGAGGGCAATGGGTGGAAGGGCTGAAAAACGCAGCAAGAATTGACATGCTGCAGATTATTTTCTGCACCAAATCTGCAAGGAACAAAATAAGCAACATGTGCACAAAGGGAACTTCAAAATACTCTTTGACTTTGATGGCATAAGGAAAGGCATGCAGATTTGTGACCTCTGCATCCAAAAATGCATTGAAAACGCAATGTGTGTGTTATGCTCGCTGCGGCGAGCAGAGAAGTTAGCAAACCTACTGAGATACAACACACAGAAAATCCGGAGGGGCTTTACTTTACTACAGAACCACACCTGGTTTTCACCAGAACCTCTGATGGTAAGGGTGCTATGCTGCAGGTGGGAGACCGGGTGCCACTTGGGAAGACTGGTGCTGCAACGCCTGACCCCAAGGGCACGGGAGCTATAGTCTCTGGAGATAGGTAACAGCAGGAGCAGATGTCGAGATTTCGACCAGGATGGATGGATGGATGTGGCCGCAGCAGCTGGTGATGATACTTCACGGCAGCAGGTATCGTAGTTGGCAGACGGTGTGGCAGCTTGTAGCAGCAGCGGCAGGTTAAGAATAACAGCAGCAGCACACAAACATAGATCACCAGCAGAAACTAGCACAATATAACAGCAGCAGCACAGTGCTAGGGGACACGAGAACTAGCAACATGTAGGACTCATTGCCCAGGCTCTTCCAAAGAGGAGGAAGTACCTTAAATGGAACAAATCACCAGGATTTTAAAAAATAAGCTTAAGCCAGTGCTATACTGGCACTATCAGGCTGATTCTATACATACCTTTAGTGGGCAGCTCGGATGTTTAGGCTTTATAATCCACGAAAGTGAAGTTTAAAAAATCAGCAGCTTCTTGATTGGCATTTGCAACTGAGCAGATAATATTTGGATGGGTATTCATATGGTTTCGCACCCCCCTGCCTGTTGTTCCTCCCTCTCTGTTCTCTATGGTATTATTCAAAAGACTCACTTTGTTGAAGGACCTGTGGTGAGGTCATACCCATGTGACCTGGTATCCAGCTATGTTGGCTGAGGCCACGCCCATTCTGGTCACATGGGAATGACATCACCACAGGTCCTTAAGCAAAGTGATTTGTTTGTATAATGCCATAGTGAACAGAGAGGGAGGAACAACAGGCAGCAGGGGGGCGGGAATCCATATCCACCCAGAGATTATCTGTTCAGTTGTAATGCCACTCAAAAAGCTGCTAATTTTTTAAAGTTTACTTTCTTGGAGTTGAAAGCCTAAACATCCGAGCTGCCCACTAATGGTATGTAGAGAATCAGCCTGATAGTGCCAGTATAGCACTGGCTTTAGCTTATATATGAAAATCCTGATGATTGGTTCCCTTTAAATAGCTGCAGACTCTCAACTGACCTGAGAGGCACTTCTGGGTTAAGGGTATGCTAGCCCCTTAAGAAAGGGGCATAGCCATGTGCGATCCCCTAGAGAAGAAGCAGGAAGCCTGCGATGAGAACAGAGACAGCAGCATGGGACGGGAATGGAGGGACAGACGGGTGACTGAGCCTACGTCCCCGCCGGGGGAGGGTGGCAGGACGTCGGTGTGGGCGCTGCAGTGTGCACATGGCCATAAGGGTTGATATTAACTTATAGAAAAAAGTGGCACTAAAGATCCTAGAGAGGATTTTTGTAAAAAAAAATAATCTTAGTGTGCTTTGTTTGAGGCAGTATGTTTTGTTTTCAGCACTCGAAGGGGCATTTCATGATGGCAAACGTTGACCCATGAGGAACTGTGTGTAAATAAATCAATGGTACTGAATGTAGATGTTATTGTTATGATTTACTGCTGTACACAGGCATAGAAATAAGAAAAAAAACAGCAACAAGACATCGTAGCCATAAACGGCGAATGCTCCAGCCAAGAAAGCAGCAGAGCTGAGTTATTAGTCTATTACATGATTAATACTACATTATTCATCGTAATTAAACGCTTCCCTTCTTGCAATTTTCCCCTCAGTCTCTGCCGTATCAACTGCATGGATATTTTCAGATGTAATGACATGGATACAGATGTCACTCATTCTGTCTCTGTAGCTATTGATGCAAAACGAGTGACAAATACTATTGCTACATTGTAACCGCTGCAATCTAATCCTTTCTAAATAGACAAATAACACAATTAATCTAATATGACAAATTTGCATCAAGCTAAAACCATTTACTTTTTTCATCTCCATTCATCATCGGCTGCCACCGCAGTTTTTTTTTTATACTGTGCGATATCACGTTTCCAAGGTAACTGTATTTAGACTGAAAAATGTAATAATCAAATGTTTTGTCAATAAAAGTTACATTATTATCGAGCCCAAATATACAGCGCGCGGCAGGAGCTCTCCCCCGCTGCTGTTCCCTGGCGGCAGCTGTGACCCATTAAATTATGCGAAAATGGTATTTATTGTAAGGTGCGCGTGCAAAAGTTTTAGACAGGTAGAAAAAGCTGCAAAGTAAGAGCGCCCCATCACGACATCCGCCGTAGATGAAGCAGCTGTATGGAGCGCGATGAAGTTGCCCCATACGTGCCGCTAATAATCGTGGCTTCAGCGGAGGTTTGGACACCGCTGTTAACCTGTTAAATCCCGCTGTCAAATTCTGATTCTTGGCACTCACTGGATGTTCCCCTATACCTATCAGAGCCCCGGTAGTCACTACGTGACAATTTACATATCTTTTGTAGCTTAACTTATGATTAATTCTCGGAGTGGGCTTTGATGTGGCCCATCCCTCACCATTTCTATCCATTTTTTTATCAAGTCGAGGAAAAAATCCAGGGTTGATGTGAAAACACTTATTATTGCGAAACTTTTTGGCATTTCAATGAGTCTTACTCCAAAATTCTGATGAAAACTGTTGGATAAATTACGGCAATTATGGCCACAGCCTTCGCTCATTTGTTCTTAGATATTTCTAGGTTATATTTGCCTTTATCAATATGGCATAACTTACGATGTTGGGAAAAAAACCCCTTTTTAATGGTAAATTCAGTTCTGCTCCATTGTACTCTAATATTAATATACTGGAAACACACATAGCAACGCCGTGACACATCAAGCTGGAAATAAGACGGCATTTAAGAAAATCACACTGGGGATTATTTTGTACCCAGCACTCAGAAACAACATTGTGTTCCTATTGATTCCTACACGTGGACTTTTTCCTTTATTTGTGAGCACAATGCGGAGAATGGGAGTCAGCGAGGATGTAACATTGAGCACGATCCATAGAAAATAAAAGAAGATAAATCCATATCCTGAAAGACATGTTTTAATTTTCTATACTGCTCAGAAATTCCTAACAATCATTACCAGAGCATTGTAAGAGAAATCCCGACCGTTTACTATTCCTGGTGTTAATAACTTTTCTGTGTTTGCTGTTGTTGCGCGTTTCATATCCCGAGGCCGGCGCGCTCAATCAGCAATAATGCGGCAATAATAAGATGTGTGTTTCTGGAGAAGGAAATATAATCTCCGATTTGTATGAAAATATAATGTTTAGTGATGAGCGAGTATGCTTGTTACTACTCGGTACTCGCACGAGTATCACTGTACTCGGGCTACTCGGCGGGTACCGAGTAATCTCGCGATACTCGTGCTGTACTCGTGGTCTTCATCCCTGCATGTTGGCGCTCTTTTGAGAGCCAGCCCTCATGCAGGGATTGGCTGGCAGACCACTGCAATGCCACAGCCCTGTTAGTTGTGGAATTGCAGTGATTGGCCGGCCTGCACAGCGTGACCGAGCCTTTATACCGGCCGGCGCACTGTGCTCTGCTCACAGCCATCTCATATTCCATGCTTTCCACGCCCACAGGCGCCTATGATTGGTTGCAGTGAGACACGCCCCCACGCTGAGTGACAGGTGTCTCACTACACCCAATCACAGCAGCCGGTGGGCGTGTGTATACTGTAAAGTAAAATAAATAAATAAATAATTAAAAAAAACGGCGTGCGGTCCCCCCCAATTTTAATACCAGCCAGATAAAGCCATACAGCTGAAGGCTGGTATTCTCAGGATGGGGAGCTCCACGTTATGGGGAGCCCCCCACCCTAACAATATCAGTCAGCAGCTGCCCAGAATTGCCACATACATTAGATGCGACAGTTCTGGGACTGTACCCGGCTCTTCCCGATTTGCCCTGGTGTGTTGGCAAATCGGGGTAATAAGGAGTTAATGGCAGCCCATAGCTGCCAATAAGTCCTAGATTAATCATGTCAGGCGTCTCCCCGAGATTCCTTCCATGATTAATCTGTAAATTACAGTTAAAAAACACACACACCCGAAAAATCCTTTATTAGAAATAAAAAACAGTAACAAAGTCCCTCATCACCAATTTATTAACCCCGACAAACCCTCCATGTCTGGCGTACTCCACAGTCCTCCAGCGTCGCATCCAGCTCTGCTACATTCAGGTGACAGGAGCTGCAGAATACACCGCCGCTCCGGTCAGCTTCACACAGCAACTGAGGTGAGTAGCGCGATCAGCTGCTGTCAGTCAGGTAACTCACGGCCACCGCTGGATCCAGCGGTGCCGCGATTAACCTCAGTGACAGCAGCTGATCGTGCTACTCACCTCAATTGCTGCATGGAGCTGACCGGAGCGGCGGTGAGTAGCGCGATCAGCTGAGCTGTCACTGAGGTTACCCGCGGCCACCGCTGCATCCACCGCTGCATCCACCGCTGGATCCAGGTAACCTCAGTGACAGCTCAGCTGATCGCGCTATTCCCTTCATTAGCTGTGTGAAGCTGACCGGAGCGGCGGTGTATTCTGCAGCTCCTGTCACCTTCATGCAGCACAGCTGGACGCGACGCTGGAGGTCCGTGGATTACGCCGGACATGGAGGGTTTGTCGGGGTTAATAAATTGGTGATGAGGGACTTTGTTAGTGTTTTTTATTTCTAATAAAGGATTTTTCGGGTGTGTGTGTTTTTTAACTGTAATTTACAGATTAATCATGGAAGGAATCTCGGGGAGACGCCTGACATGATTAATCTAGGACTTATTGGCAGCTATGGGCTGCCATTAACTCCTTATTACCCCGATTTGCCAACGCACTAGGGTAAATCGGGAAGAGCCGGGTACAGCCCCAGAACTGTCGCATCTAATGTATGCGGCAATTCTGGGCGGCTGCTGACTGATATTGTTAGGCTGGGGGGCTCCCCATAACGTGGAGCTCCCCATCCTGAGAATACCAGCCTTCAGCCGTATGGCTTTATCTGGCTGGTATTAAAATTGGGGGGACCGCACGCCGGTTTTTTTAATTATTTAATTATTTATTTCACTGCACAGTATAGACACGCCCACCGGCTGCTGTGTTTGGGTGCAGTGAGACACCTGTCACTCAGCGTGGGGGCGTGTCTCACTGCAACCAATCATAGGCGCCGAAAAGCAGGAAAGTAGGGAATACGAGATTGTTTAATCTCCGGCTTTTTCAAAAGAGGAAAAGCCACCGGAGTTTAGTGAACAGCCGTGCAGCGCCGCAGCAGTGATCGGGGAACGGTGAGTAAGAGAGAGGGGGGAGAATGACCGACAGACTGTGAGAGGGGGACAGACAAGACAGAGAGAGACCGACAGAGCGAGACCGACCGACGGGAGATAGAATGAAAAAAAAAATGACCAACATCGCTAGTAAAAAGCACAAAACGTGCGTTTTGGACATCGGAGTGCCACACAATGTTTTACGTAAAATCTTTCATGTATTAATCTCAAAAAGTAACATACACCAGCTCTATCTCACTATTGGGTATGTGCCCTTAACATTTCCGCCATGAAAATTCATTTTGGTGTCATTTTGGAAGGTTTTCTGGTGAGTCCGTAAAAATGGCGTAAAACGCGGACAAAATTGTTCACAGCTGTGACTTTTGAGTGATAAATGCTTCAAGGGGTCTTCCCCATGCTGTTGTCATGTCATTTGAGCACTCTTCTGAGACTTTTGTGACATTTTTAGGGTTTCTACATGCTGCCGGGGGGTCATTTCACAAAAATACTCGGGTCTCCCATAGGATAACATTGGGCTCGGTGCTCGGGCCGAGTACACGAGTATCTTGGGATGCTCGGCCCGAGCCTCGAGCACCCGAGCTTTTTAGTACTCGCTCATCACTAATAATGTTGATTCAGAAGAGATCAAGGTAAAGACAAGGCTTTGAAGGAGCCGATCTTTAAGAGTCTGGCTTTTCATGTAGTCTTGGCGCGCTATTTTGATATGTTGTAGCGCCAACGCAATTGCTACTCACTTACTTTATAAAGGTGTGGCCACATTTTTACAAAGGGCATTCTAGAATGTCTATTTGGGACGGAGATTGTGTTTCTGCAATTTCCAAAATGTGCTGACACCGATAAAAATTAAAGAGGTTGTCCACTACTTTTACCTGCTATCTTGGAACTAGTCCACAAGCTGGGTGGTGTCTTCAAAAGTGCAACTCATCCCACAAAAAACAAGGCCTCATATGTCTATGTGGACAGAAAAATAAAAAACGTTATGGCTCTTGGAAGAAGGGGAGGAAAAAAATTGAAGCACAGCCACACTGAGCAATGTTACTGTGAATACATCTCAAGGGTAAGATGAAACACTTACTAGAAAGTTGCAGAATAGTCTTTTTGCCTTTCTTAGGGAGGCTTTGCACGTTGCGACATCGCACGTGCGATGTTGGTGGGGTCAAATCGAAAGTGACGCACATCCGGCGTCACTTTCGACATTGTTGTGTGCAAATTCTAGATGGTCGTTATCGTATCATCGTTGCAAGCTCCGACTTTTCCATAATTTTGCTGCCGCGACAGGTATGATGTTGTTCCTCGTTCCTGCGGCAGCAAACATTGCTGTGTGTTACGCTGCAGGAGCGAGGAACTTCACCTTACCTGCCGCCGGCGGCTCTACGGAAGGAAGGAGGTGGGCGGGATGTTTACATCCTGCTCATCTCCGGCCCTCTGCCGCTATTGGCCGCCTGCCGTGTGACGTCGCTATGACGCCGCACGACCCGCCCCCTTAGGAAGGAGGCGGGTCGCCGGCCAGAGTGACGGTCACAGGGCAGGTGAGTGCATGTGAAGCTGGCGTAGCGATAATTTTCGCTACGCCAGCTATCACAAGATATCGTACCTGCGACGGGGGCGGGGACTATCGCATGCGACATCGCAGCATCGGCTTGCGATGTCGCAGCGTGCAAAGCCCGCCTTAGACTCTGCTGCTACAACATTCACTCTAAACATAAATAGGCAGCAGGAAAGAGTGAGCTTACAGTCTGTACTTTAGAGTGATGATGAATTTGGCATTCGGGGGAGGAAAAGAAGTGTCTAAAAGTGTTCTAAATAAAGAAAGAAGCATATATCTCCCATAAAATGCATGGCAATGTTTCTCATATTTGCTTAAAAAATAAACAGTTTTTTTTTAAGTTACATTGACCATTTGTCACAATTCAGTATAATATTTTCTGCTGAAACGCGTTGTATTAATAGGAGCTTATAATTGAAAAAATAAAAATACAACAATTAATATCGAAAGAACTCTCTCCTATATACCCACTCCCTACCTGGGATTTCGGCAGTAGCTGCAAAGGACCTGCCAACCCATCATAGAATCCAGCTGGAGACTGGAGGATCGTGGAGTAAAACCTGAATCCCAAGGTGCCCCGGTGGAGTTCAGGAGCCGACAACGATACCAAAAGTCTGGATTCAACAAGTTTGGACACTGCATTCAGAACGGAGATCACCCCGGACTGAGACGCTTTCACTGGGGTTGTGCGGGGGCGCACTCCCTGCAAAGGTGAGCAGATCTAAATTATTTATCTTGAATTTTTCCACGGATGCTTCTCATATTGCGCCTGTCTCTCTATTTCATTCATTTATAGAATATGGGTGGGGGACACGCTCAGGGAACGTATCCCCCATTTTCTAGGAGTGCAGACCCTCCATGTCAGGAGTGTGGGTGCAATGAATCTGCACCCGCTCTCCCCGGGTCCACAGCAGCAGAGTCCATGTCGTAACTGTTGCTACCAAAGCTGCAATGCCCTGCTCATGAGGTAAGGGCATGCCTAATCAGGAGAACTATTCTACATTTCCAAATATTGGTATTTGCTGATATTATTGCTATTCCACCTACTATATATTGGGGATAGGATCTTGGAGATGGAAATCCAGTTATCCAGCTGAATGAATACTAAACAACAGAGCTCGCTATTTAGATGTGTTTTCTTGTGGCGTATAACGGACTTCATATTTGGTAGTCGTTCAGCAAGGCAACTATAAAATCAAATCCCTCCATTTGGAAATGTAGTATAGCTCTCCTGATCAACTATGTTCCTTACCTCATGAGCAGGGCATTGCAGTTGCTTAAAGATGCATGGTTACCACCACTCACAGTGTCTGAACACAGGAAGCTGAGCTGACAGCCGCTCTGTGCATGCGGCAGCGTCTATTGTAAAGGAGTCGGCCGCGGGGGATCAACGCTGCACAGGTACCATGGGACACTGGGGAACACCGGTGGCGTTATAGGGTGTGACCTGGCAGGGCCTGGGGAGGAGTTTTCTGTCGCATGTGTCATGGCACATGCGACAGAAATCAGAGGAGTATGGTGAATGTGGCCGGCGCGCTGCTGTGCGCGCGGCCATCTTGGATTTCCGGGAGAGGGCCGGGGGGGCACTTTGTTGATACCGGGGGACCAGAGGGGACTGGGGAGGAGATTTATCTCCCATCAGACATGTTTGTTCATGCCAGATGGGAGATAAATAATTTTTTACCGGCGCTGTCATTTACTGTAACGTGATCATCGGTGTACGGTGTATACCTGTGATCACGTGAGCGGGGATCAGAAAAACCATCCTGAATCATGATCTCCAGGGTCTCAGCTAGCCCTGAAACCCCGGAGATTTTCTGACGCTGGGGGGCGCTATTCACTTATTTCTGCCTGCTGTTTATAAACGGCAGATTAGAATAAGGCTACATTCACACGACCGATCCGTTTTTGCGGTCTGCAAAAAACTGTCCTTTTTTTTCACGGGTGCATCCATGTGGCATCCGTTTCCGTTCCGTAGACGGTCCGTATGTCATCTGTTTGTCGTCCATGCGCCTTCCGTTTTTTTTGCGTACTGCAAAAAAACTGAAGGAGGGAAAATACATAAATTTACCCAGGATCCATAGCTTCAACCTACATGAGGCGGTCACATGTTCACTCCAGTGCCATTTTCTACTGCTTTTCACAACATAGAGCGCTCTGGTGATTTTCCTGTGCTTGTACACTTCATATCAGTCTTTTCTGTCATTATAATGGCAGAAAGACACATCATGTCCCACTTAGCCTTGTATTTAGCCAAAAAAAAATAAATTTAAAAAAAAAAATATGGCGTGGGGTTCCCCCTATTTTTAATAGCCAGCTAGGGTAAAGCAGACGGCTGCAGCCTGCAGACCACAGCTGGCAGCTTCACCTTGGCTGGTAATCCAAAACTGAGGGCACCCCACGCTGTTATTTTAAATTAAATAAATAATTAAAAAACAACAACACATAGGGGTCCCCCCAAAATTGGATCACCAGCCAAGGTAAAGCGGACAGCTGGGGTCTGATATTCTCAGACTAGGGAGGTCCATGTTTATTGGACTCTCGCCAGCCTAAAAATAGCAGGCCGCAGCTGCCCCAGAAGTGGCGCATCCATTAGATGCGCCAATCCTGGTGCTTCGCTCCAGCTCATCCCGTTGCCCTGATGCTGTGGCAAACAGGGTAATATATGGGGTTAATACCAGATGTGTAATGTCACCTGGCATCAAGCCCTGGGGTTCGTGAGGTCAGGTGTTTATCAGATACCCGACATCACCAACCCAGTCAGTAATAAAAAAAAATAGACGACAAACACATTTTTATTTGAAAAAACACTGCCTAAACATTCCCTCTTTCACCAATTTATTAGCAAGAAAAACAAATCCAGGTCTGCTGTAATCCAAGGGATTCCCATGACGATCCATACCATAGTCCCTGTCCAAGTCAATGAAGAACAGAATGTTACCCATTGGCTGGGAGAGCAATGCAGTGACCTGAGCTAACATCAATAGGTCAGCCCATGTCACTGCAGGGCATGACGATTGCTGCTGTCAGGAGCAAGGTACATTACCTGTGGTGACGATCTCCTGCACTGCTGACAGCGGACCTGTCACTGACTTCAAAGACCGCCGCCTTCACAGCCAAGTATCGCGGGAGCCTGTGACGTCACCGCTAGTCACAGTCTCGGGTCATGGAGGACAGTGACAGCGCTGAGGTCGGGAGGGCGGGACTTTATCACCGCAGGTAAGCCGAGCAGGGTAATGTGTGCAGTGTGCAAGGTGGGTGGAGCCAAGCGGGGTAATGTGTGCGGAGTGCGAGGTGGGTGGAGCCTAGAGGGGTAATATGTGCGGAGTGCGAGGTGGGTGGAGCCAAGCGGGGTAATGTGTCTGGAGTGCGAGGTGGGTGGAGCCGAGCGTGGCCATGTGTCTGGAGTGCGAGGTGGGTGGAGACTAGCGGGGCCATGTGTGCAGGCGACGGAGTGCAAAGTGGGTGCAGCCTAGCGGGGCCATGTGTGCAGGCGGAGTGCGAGGTGAGTGGAGCCTAGCGGGGCCATGTGGCGCTGAGGACGTCAGTGTCGGGGACTGCATGACTGGGGACAGGTGAGTGTGTGTGTGTGTACATGCCGAGTGCAGGAGGGGGCGGAGCCGAGCGGGGAAGTGTCGGCTCCCTGCACCTGTAACCAGGGTAAATATCGGGTAACCAAGCAAAGCGCTTTGCTTGGATACCCGATATTTACATTGGTTACCAGCTTACGCAGGCTGCCAGCGATGGCTCCCTGCACACTGTAGCTGTAAAAAGCCCTGCTTTTGGTGATCGAACCGTTCTCGAACGTAACTCGAACTGTCGAGCTTTTAGCAAAAAGCTCGAGTTCGAGTTCGATCTCGAGCACCCCCCAAAATCACTCGAACATGAAATTGGCAAACCTCGAACATCGCTCAACTCTAATTATAACATTCAACGACACTGGCAATTTACTTAATATAAAACTCGTTCTTTCCAGGGAGGCAGCATAATACTATAGGGGTGGGGCGTAAACATGACCACCTCCTACACTAACACCAATATGTGAACCTCCAGGGCTAAAATAAGGCACAGAGTGTATTAAAATGTATTTGTTTATTTATTAACTTTTCAGATTGTTTTATTTTACATTTGCCCTTCAAGGCTGAGCAACGTAAAGGGAATCCACTTGGCTACTAGTCATGGGGTTTAGCATTGTACATCGAACGTGTCGTGCGTTGTTCCACGTTGCACTCGCTGGGTGTCAAGCTGGCGTCGGACTCTGTTCACACTGCAAAGTCTGAAAAACTGACTGGTATTCTTTAGTTGCTCTGCCTATCATGGGCGTCGCCTGGTTCTGGCTTCACTGCTCTCCAGTACAGCAGGAGTTAATTTCTGCTGGCTTGTGAGCAGCTTCTGGGAGCTCAGGCTGCTGAAAACCATCTCCAGCCTTTATGAGGTTCTGGATTCTGGGGCTGAGTGCCGGATATAGCTTTTTGCTTCCTGGTTCCTGTAGTTATCCAGTTGTATGGTGATCTTTAAGTTGCGGTTCCTCGTGGTGTGTGAGTTCTCCAGTTGAGCCTTTATGTCCAACCCCTTTTGCATTGCTCCCCAGTTCTCGTACTGTCCCTCTTTTGTGTTTGAGTGCAGTGTGCACACGTTTTCATTTACCCTTGTCTGTGATTATTTGTGGGGTTTTGGTTACTGGGTTTCTGGCCCGCTCCCTGGGTGGGAGAGAGCAGTATCAAGGTTCGGACAGGAGACGGGGCCGCGTTAGAGGCTCGAATCTGGCTACCATCAAGTCTACCTTTGATATAAGGGACAGCACAGGGGCCACAGCCTTAGAGTCAGCCTAGGAGCCCTTGTTCCATCTCTACACCCCAGTGACAGAACGCATACTTATGTCTTACCTCCTTCAGTTCCAGAAATATGCTAGTTGGTACCAGCACCATAAAAAACAGCAAAGTATGTGATCTCCTAATGACATCCCCCACCTATGATGATAAATCCTTGCTCACATGTTTACAAGCTTTAAGTAACGTGAGGATAAGACATTGTACGCATGGAGGAGCCAGTAATGGGAGGCACTTAAGATAATGTCACTATATAGTCCTTATACACTTAGTAACATGTTCTGCCAGACCCTCCATGTCATAAATGCAATCATTTCATACAAGAAGGCGCATTTTACTCTCTCATGGTGCAGACACTTCTAAATGCAAATGATTCATCCTTTAGTAGCATGCTTCAGCCAAATTACTGATTACATCTCATCAGTCGCAGAGAGGATGGTGCACAAATAATGACTCCCATTGCTTTATATAACATGATGCATCTGGCCTCTAGCTTTACCTATAGATTCATTCATTTTATCATAGGCATATGTATATGGGAGAACAACGGAAAGGGCTCTACAGGGGGATCAAAAGTGAAGACCGAGACAACTAATATTACCCAACTTCATATTATGGCTCCCTAATAGTGTTGAGCGGATCCGAACTGTAAAAATCCGGATCCGCGCGGTTTCAGCGTCCGATCCGGGTCCGACCCGGACGCGGGAATCCGGCTGCACGATCCGGATCTTTTTTTTTTTTTCTCTCTCTCTCTCCCCGGATCGGATCCGGACTTCTTTTCCAACCTACAACGGATCCGCCGGACCCGGATTATTAGAAGTCCGCTCAACTCTACTCCCTAAGAATGTAAAGCCCGCTTTACACGCTACAACATATCTAACGATGTGTCGGCGGGGTCACGTCGTAAGTGACGCACATCCGGCATCGTTAGTTATATTGTAGCGTGTGACAGCTACGTGCGATTGCGATTGAATGTAAAACCGTTCATCGCATACATGTCGTCATTTCCTAAAAATTGCACGTCGGGTTGTTCAATGTTCCCGAGGCAGCACACATCGCAGTGTGTGACACCCCGGGAACGATGAACAGATCTTACCTGCGTCCCGCTGGCAATGCGGAAGGAAGGAGGTGAGCGGGATGTTTACGTCCCGCTCATCTCCGCCCCTCCGCTTCTATTGGCCGGCTGCCGTGGGACGTCGCTGTGATGCCCTCCCACTCCAGGAAGTGGATGTTCGCCGCCCACAGCGAGGTCGTATGGACGGGTAAGTACATGTGACTGCTTTTAATCGATTGTGCGTCACGGTCAACAAATTGAACGTGCTGCACATACGATGGGGGCTGGTACGATCGCATACGATATCGTATGCTTAATTGAAAGGTGTAAAGCAGGCTTCAAGGCGGGCTTTGCACATTGCGACATCGCAAGCCGATGCTGCAATGTCGCACACGATAGTCCCCGCCCCTGTCGCAGGTACGATATCTTGTGATAGCTGGCGTAGTGAAAATTATCGCTACGCCAGCTTCACATGCACTCACCTGCCCTGCGACCGTCGCTCTGGCCGGCGACCCGCCTCCTTACTAAGGGGGCGGGTCGTGCGGCGTCATAGCGACGTCACACGGCATGCGGCCAATAGCGGCGGAGGGGCGGCGATGAGCAGGATGTAAACATCCCGCCCACCTCCGTCCTTCCGCATAGCCGCCGGCGGCAGGAAAGGAGATGTTCCTCGCTCCTGCGGCTTCATACACAGTGATGTGTGCTGCCGCAGGAACGAGGAACAACATCGTACCTGTCGCGGCACCGGCATTATGGAAATGTCGGTGAATGCAACGATGATACGATAACAACGTTTTTGCGCTCGTTCATCGTATCATCTAGCATTTACACAGTACGATGTCGAAAGTGACGCCGGATGTGCGTCACTTTCGATTAGACCCCACCGACATCGCACGTGCGATGTCGCAATGTTCAAAGCCGCCCTAAGTTTCAGTCTACAATCATCATTCCTTCATTCATTTTCAGACCCTCCAATATGCAGTTTTCTGCCTGATCCATGTTTCATATTTTTTTTTATGGGATTACCCCTTCCTGTAATATAGGCTGGATGGGAGGTCTGTGTGTATCCAGTGTGCTGGTTGTCTTCATTACCTCATATGTCATGCTCTTTCCTTCTTATCTACAGCATAATTTCTCTGCCCTCTCTGAGATTGTTTATACTTTCTCCCCTCTCGCTCCATGCTGACTGACTCTCCCAACCCGAGCATGACAGCTGCATACTTTTTCCTCAGTTTTAGCAGCTGGCACCTGTTCACACTTGCTATGTTTTATTTGGAGATGCAGTTTTTTTTACATACTTATTTCTATTCAGCTGTCAAGCTCGGGTTAGGAATCGTGTGGCCAGTCCAAGCACTGCAGTTTGATCTCGATATGATTTATACGGTTGTCTGAATACATTCTAAAGGGTGCTTTACCCGCTGCGACATCGCTAGCGATTGCTAGCGATGTTGCGAGCAGTAGTACACGCCCCCGTCATTCGTGCGACATTTGGTGATCGCTGCCGTAGCGAGCAATATCGCTACGGCAGTGTCACACGCACATACCTGTTCAGCGACGTCGCTGTGCCCGCCGAACAATCCCTGCTTCAAGGGGGAGGTGCGTTCGGCGTCACAGGGACGTCACAGCGGCGTCACTAAATGGCCGCCCAATAGCAGAGGAGGGGCGGAGATGAGTGGTTCATAACATACCGCCCACCTCCTTCCTTCCTCATTGCCGGTGGACGGAGGTAAGGAGATGTTCGTCGTTCCTGCGGTGTCACCCATAGCGATGTGTGGTGCCACAGGAACGACGAACAACCAGCGGCATGCACCACCAACGATATTATGAAAAGGAGCGACGTGTCAACAATCAATGATTTTTGACGTTTTTGCGATCATTGATCGTCACTCCTTGGTGTCACACGCTGCAATGTCGCTAACCATGCCGGATGTGCTTCAGTAACGACGTGACCTCGACGATGTATCGTTAGCGATGTAGCAGCGTGTAAAGCACCCTTTAGGCTAAGGTCATATGAAAATATACAAAAATTAGCTGATTTTCATCCAGAAAAAACAAACAATTTTTCATACGATTACAAGAACAGCTCAAAAGAATAACAGAATAACATATCTCTGAGTCCAAATGCTATCCATGTTATGTCAGGTTTGATGACAGATCCAAAAATGTGATCATGTGAGCATACCATAGCATGAAGAGAAGGAAGGGGGTAGCAGAGAGAGCTATCAGTGCCAGGAGCAGGAGCTCTAATGGGTTTGTAACATTTTTGCAGAACACTCAGCTAGATAATGTGCTTACAAACATTCTGCAGCAGAAATGGTAGAATTATTATTTTTTTTTTATTGAAGACTATTTAGTTCCTTAATTTTGCAATTAAGAAGGAAATAAACAATAAAAAAAAACTGTGCAAAAGCATGCATAGCCTCTAAAGGGATATTCCAGGGTCATGAGTGTGTCCCACTCTTGGGAAACCTTTGGAGAGTCTGGAAAAAGAAGGTCACAAAGCCTAATTGTTCGCAGATTCACTATTTGTATTTGAAGGAAATCTACTTGTTTTTAGTGCTGTAGGAGTTATGGACGCTTTTCTACCTGAATGTCCTTTGTAACCTTAATCCCAGGTGCAGCTCTTTTGTGACCACTCACGTTTGCTATAAAAAGTTACTTGTCTTACCAGCTGACATCGGTGATAGAATCTTCATTCTTATACTGACCACTTTGGAAGGGGCTAGTCCCTCTAAGAAGCTGAGGAATAGTGACAGTTGCAGCTGTGGGGTTTAGCTGCATTGGAGGAGGTTGGAGTGTTTTTTTTGTTTTTATTTTCCCTCTGTCTGTCTCCCTAATCCTGTGTTGTACTATTGTAGTGGTGAGACTAGTGCTGTTGTCAGCCTTCTCACTAGCCAGGATGAGTCCAGGGCAAGCAAGGGCCTAAGTACAAGATTGGCGATGGGGGGAAGGACCTGTATAGTGACACTAGGGAGTGCAGGGATCAGCCTCAGGTGAGTGGCAAGAGGTGACCCCACTACCCTCTCCCTAGCGCCAGGTATCACCGTTGTCTTGAATTACCTGTCTGTCTTTCTCCCGTTGTGTTGTATTATTGCAGTGGTGACGCTAGCGTTCTCGCCGACCTTCTCAATGGCCAGGGTGAGTTCAGGGCAAGTGAGGACGAAAGCAGAAGACTGGCGACGGGTGGTAAAGACTCTTATTGTGATACTAGCGAGTGCACAGATCAGCCTCTGGTAAGTGGGAAGAGGTGACCCCACTCCCTTCTCTCTAGCGCCAAGGCTCACCATTGTCTTGAGTTCCCTGTGTACTCTGTGTGTTGCGGCACTCACCAGGAGTTCCTTTATACCTGGTGTAACACTGGTAGTCACTGCATGACATCAAGTCTGCAAAAATTATAGATGATACATTTTTCAATAGTTATTGGTCCACTACTGACCACTGGTTCTTGTGTCATCAGTTTTGTCCTGATGGAGCAGTCGCCGCTCATGCGACCAGTCACTCTATTGATTGTCTCTACCGCTTACTGAGATAGCTTCACTCCTATTCATTCCAAAACTGAGAAGAAATTCTGTACTCAATAATTTCATAATATATTCTTTAGGGACCTGAGACATAAATTTCTGATTGACAGCTTTTACAACAGCTGCATGACTGTAGACGTAAATGTTAGAATTTTGTCTGCCAGTGGCCACCACTAGAGGGAGCTGAGGAGTTTTCTGCATACAGTCTATAAATTGAATATTATGTTATGCATTTAGCTCCTCAGCTCCCTCTAGTGGTGGTTGTAGCTTTATGTCAGTGCAGGAATTTCAAGCTTTGTTACTTGGAAAAATAAATATTTGAATTCTATACAGACTTATTAATTAATCAATTTAATTTTAACAATTAAATAATTTAATTCTCTTTATTTAGCCTCTATTTTTTTAAAATGTTATAGAAAAAAGTAAAAAAATAAAAATCGGGAGAAAAGGGCAAACTTGCACATCTTTAGTTTTTATGGTGCTTTATAGTCAACAGACAGTAATGCGGGCGTCACACGAGACGATCTATCGTGCGATGCATTGTCAAGGTCACGGTTTTCGTGACACACATCCGGCATTGTTGACGACATTGTCTCGTGTGACACCTAAGCGGGTGTCACACGGGACGATTTATCGTGCGATCGCACCCGCGCCTGTCGTTTGTGCGTCACGGGCAATTAGTTGCCCATGGCGCACAAAGTCGTTTAACCGCTGTCACACGTACTTATCTGCCAGAAGACCTCGCTGTGGGAGGTGATTATCCACTTCCTGAAGGGGGATGGACGTTCGGCGTCACAGCGACGTCACACGGCAGCCGGCCAATAGAAGCGGAGGGGCGGAGGTGAGCGGGACGTAACATCCCACCCTCCTCCTTCCTTCCACATTGCCGGCGGGACGCAGGCAAGCGGTGTTCATCGTTCCCGAGGTGTCACACGGAGCGACGTGTGCTGTCCTGGGAACGATGAACAACCTGCGCAAATAAGATTAAACGATTTTTTAAAAATGAGCGACGAGTACACGTTTGGAGTCGCACGTAGGTGTCACACGAGACGACGTCGTGAACGATGCCAGATGTGCGTCACGAAAACCTTGATCCTGACGACATATCGCACGATTGATCGTCTTGTGTGATGCCCACACTACGTGCGATCGCAAATCGGTAAAAAATCGTCAATTGTGTACTTGTCGCTTATTTTTAAAAAATCGTTTATTCTTAATAGCGCAGGTTGTTCATCGTTCCCGAGGCAGCACACATCGCTCTGTGTGACACCACGGGAACGATGAACACCGCTTACCTGCGTCCCGTGGCACCCACCGGCTATGCGGAAGGAAGGAGGTGGGCGGGATGTTTACGTCCCGCTCATCTCCACCCCTCCGCTTCTATTGGCCGGCGGCTGTGTGACGTCGCTGTGACGCCGAACGTCCCACCCCTTTCAGGAAGAGGATGTTCGCCGCCCACAGCGAGGTCGCTCAGCAGGTAAGAACGTGTGACAGCGGTTTAACGACTTTGTGCGACACGGGCAGCGATTTGCCCGTGGCGCACAAACGACGGGTGCGGGTACGATCGCTCGTGCAATCGCACGATAGATCGTACCGTATGAAGCCCGCTTAACTGTAGGAAAGCGTTTCTGAGGGTGACCCACAGACTTTACTTCATGGCTATAGGGTTAGGGGTTAATATACGTACATGATGCCTCTTAATAGAAAAAAAGTCAAATTCATTAAGCCCATGAATACCCAGTAATTATTTGTGATGACATCCAGAAGTATGAACAGTGCATGTATCAGGCTGTAGCTTGCCGGTACACCGCCACTTGTGTTTATGGCCTGGAAATGGTTTCCACATTACTTAGGGGATCTTTATAGAGTAAGTGAAAGCACTTTCCATAATTAAAATCACTATCCGCACACATCTACTCCGCCGTAATCGCCCGCTATCAGAATAATTCTTTCCCCGGCAAACAAAATAGAAATAAATTCATTTAGGCAATGAGCCATTGATGTAGGTAAGAGTCCGGTTATGATTCAGTAACATCTTGGTGAGAGGAGAAGTCGGGTCCGTTAATCCCCGGAGGGCGTCATTATTTCATGTGGAGAGCAGGTTAGGCTCCGCTTTTATTGTGTCACACTCCACCGGCAGCAATAAAACAAATGAAGTGATCGCATTATTAACTGAGATGCTGCAAACACTTGTGATGAGAATTTTCCATTTCACATAATGAGACAAACGCACGGGAACAAAAGTCAAATCTCCATCTCTTTCGCCTACTCCAGTATGGATTTTACACTGTTTTTAATCTGATTTTGCTAAATTACTGCTAATCTGGCACTTGATACAAATAGTCTCAAATTTAAATTAGCATAAGGCCATCTGATATAATTTATTATTAGCCTGGGGTTGACTATTGGGTCACTATAGAGCCACTCTAAATTAGTGTCACTTTAGCACCACCCTGTCTACACCAAACTTAGAATTCTGTCTGCCAGCGGCCACCACTAGAGGGAGCTGAGGAGTTTTCTGCATACAGTCTACAAATTGTCATATTACTGGCACTCTCATCTATGGTCGCACTTGTGCCCCCATAGTTTATAGTGTTAATGGGCAGAAGAGCACTACCCAAGTCCATAGGGAAACTAATGCCATGCTAGTCTGTGGTAACTAGCACCAAAGTAGTTTAAAGTAATTATGATACCACCACAATTTATAGTGTTACTGCCACCACCCTAGTATATGGCCACACTTTATTTTATGGTCAGATTTGTGCCACTCTAATTATAGTCATACCCTAACTTATGGTCGTACTAGCGCCACACTAGCTTATAGTCATACTAGCACCACTCTAGTTTATGGTCGTACTAGCGCCACACTAGCTTATAGTCATAGTAGGGTCACACTAGTTTATAGTCATACTAACGCCATCCTAACTTATGGTCATATTAGCGCCACTTTAGTTTATGGTCATACTAGCACCATCCTAGCTTATGATCATACTAGCGCCACCTTACTATATGATCATACTATCACCAACGTAGCTTATGGTCATACTAACACCATCCTAGCTTATGAGCATACTAGCGTCACTCTAGTTTATGGTTATATTAGCACCACCCTAGCTTATGGTCATACTAGGGTCACACTAGTTTATAGTCATACTAACGCCATCCTAACTTATGGTCATATTACCGCCACCTTAGTATATGATCATACTATCACCAACATAGCTTATGGTCATACTAGCACAACCTTAGCTTATGGTCATACTTTCACCATCCTAGCTTATGATCATACTAGCGCCACCCTAGGTTATGGTTGTACTAGCGCCACCCTAGTTTATGGTTGTACTAGCGCCACCCAAAGTTATGGTCATACTAGCGCCACACTAGCTTATAGTCATACTAGCGCCATCTTAACTTATGGTCATACTAGCACAACCTTAGTTTATGGGGACACTACCACTTTCCTAGCTTATTTTCATACTAACACCACCCTAGTTTATGGTCCCAATAGCACCATTTTAACTTATGGTCATATTAGCACCACGTTATTTTGTGGTCATACTAGCGCCACCTTAGCTTATGGTCATACTAGAGCCACCCTACTTTTTGACTATAATAGTGCCACCCTAGTTTATGAAGATATTAGTCCCACCTTAGTTTATAGTCACACTAGCACCACCCTATTTTATGGCCTTGCTAGCGCCACCTTAGTTTATGGTCATAATGGATGCTCAGCACTATGACGATACCATATGTTGTTTCCTTCAGCCTTTTTTGTCCTTGTCAGCCCTATTACTTTTAAGAATTTGTGTAATATATACTCTAAATAACAGAGGGGAAAAAAGAATTTGCTTTATGACCATTTTTCAAAGAAATTCCATATGTAGTTGAAGAGGTTCAGCAGCAGTCAGAAGGATGGTTAGAAATCTTAGACCTTGTGTAGGCTACATCCAAAGATGACCTTTGACCGTGGTAGTGTTACTTGAAGATCCTGGGGTCTAATTGGAAACGAGAAGCAGGTCTTCATCGACCATGCTCCATGTTATTGTTGAGTCTTCTTCTATGGCAGAAGGGCCAATGGGCTCACTTGGCCTCATAGTCAAGTAGTTTTTGAACCAGTATTCCCATCCTAAAAAGTGATAGGATATCGTCTGAATGATTTCATGATCGTTGACTGTTTGTGACCACTGCATTGTCTATCTGAACTGTTGTAGTATTAATGACTTATCTGTAATGCAAGCCACTACTTACGGGTAGTACAGACGGAAGAGTAGTTAGGAAAGCTGGGCTTTGGTAACAGGAGGACACGCATGGACACAGGGAGAATTCAGGCTTAGTCAGGTCATGATCTGGGGTCAGTATTCCAGGAAGACACGTAATAACTTCAGGGAGATAATTGAGATGTAGTCAGATAATGGTCCGGGGTCAAAAGCCAAGAAGTCATGACAGGAACAGGGAGCGGGCCAAGACAAGGAAAGCAACAGTCCGGGGTCAGAAAACAGAGATCAGAACAAATCAAAGGTTAACATCACAACTTCCAAACCAAAATGTACAACTGGCAAGGTTCTGGAGGAGCATACTCATTAAAGAAAAAGGGCAATTACCAGAAAGATGAAACACATGAGCACACACCTCCCAGAACCAGAATGGAATCCAGCGCTGCCAATCAACCTGTCAGCTCAGCAGTCCAGAAAACACAGCAGAGCATCTCCAGTGCAAGATGCTCTGCACAGAGGAATCGTGACATTATCCTAAGGAAAAGTCATCTGTATATAATCCCTGGCCAAGTTTTTTTTTCAGTATTGGCCAGTACATTGAAATCATTAGCCCAAAGATCATCAAAGTGGTGGCACGTATGAGGCAAAGATGGGGTAGGTGTCATAAGGCAGGCTTTACACGCTGCGACATCGCTAGCATCGGCTAGCAATGTCGAGCGCGTTAGCACCTTCCCCCGTCGCACATGCGATATGTGGTGATTGCTGCCGTAGCGAACATTATCGCTACGGCAGCTTCACACGCACATACCTTGTCGGCGACGTCGCGGTGACTGCCGAACAATCCCTCCTTCAAGGTGCGTTCTGCGTCACCGCAACGTCACCGCTACTTCACTAAGCAGCCGGCCAATAGAAGCGGAGGGGCGGAGATGAGCAGGACATAACATCCCGCCCACCTCCTTCCTTCCGCATTCCCGGTGGACGCAGATAAGGAGATGTTTGTCGTTCCTCCGGCTTCACACACAGCGATGTGTGCTGCTGCAGGAATGACAAACATCGTACCGACATTATGAAAATGAACGACGCTACACAGATTAGCGATTTTTAACGCTGATGCGCTCGTTCATCGTCGCAACTATTATTTACACGTTGCGATGTCATTACCGGCGCCGGAAGTGCGTCACTAACGACGTGACCCTGACGATATTTCGGTAACAATGTCGCAACGTGTAAAGCACCCCTAAGTGTTGGATTTTGGAGACTACCACCAAGCTTGTGTGTCTTGGCTGGAGTGCCTAGTCATAGTACCAGAAAAGTAAATAGATTTTTTTTAGAAAAGCCCAGCTACCTAGTGCCATCAAAATCACAGCTGGGCTTCCTTCAATCCAGGGCAAGAATTCAACCAAAGCTCGGTGCCTTATTGCCAATGTTTTTTAGATTGGTTGCGGCGGCACGGTGGCAGCCTTAACATTGGAAAGAGAATATAAATTTCAATGCTGGCACAGTAAATAGGATTAAAATCATCAATATAATTTATTGAGATACAAACATCTTCGATGAGTTGTGCCAAATGGCCATCTACACTCGGCAACTTTGCCAAACTCAGCTCAGATGTAGCTACTTTATCTATAATAAGATTTTAGGCAGATCTTTCTTCTTCCACAATAGAAATGTATTTTCGACTCATGAAACGCACACTATTAACACACAGTAGTTTGTCTTTTTCAGAGCCGCCATTATACTTCTTTTATTACTATAATTATCTGCATTCTAGAATTACTGCAATTATCTGAAGATGTTTTTGATGGGACAAGCTTATGTAGACGGCAAACTCTTTATGGTCCTTCAGACATTGCTTTCCTCCAAGCATGTGTTGAGAGATACTGTACGTAATGACCAAACAATGAAAACACAAGACACCGGCGCTCGCTGTGTCCCTGGTATTAGACTTGTTTTGACTAGGAAAGCTACTTTTACAGAAGGTAAGTGGAACGCCCACAAACCAGGAGAGGCCGCCTGTATATACTTTTATGTGCTCGGTGCTAATAATTACTTTTGAGTATCTGCAATCTTGAAATCTGTTAATCTAGATAAGGGTTGTAAGTTTATGACTTTCCGTAGCAGCCTGGTAACATGGATGAATACGACATTGTTTTTGTCATGATTCACCTTTGGCTCTGCTCCTTGAAGAACAATTGGGTTTTTTTCTATTGCTTGGTTGTTTGTATTCCCTGAGTTCTTGCCGGTGGGTGGAACTTGTTTAGTGCCTCGTTCCGGTAATCACCTTGCTTTATCTTTGGGGTGTCTCCACTGGAACTTCGCCAGTGGTAGCTCCTGCTCTGCAGTGTGCGCTTCTGGTTCCCATGAGCTAGCTCTGATCCTCGTCCCACTACCTCAACTCCTTTTTCTGTCCACTGCTCCATCCGTCTTGTCTGTGCTCCCTGACCCTCCACTTGTCTTGTTCCCTCAGTCCGGCTACCCCCCTCTGTACTGATGTTCCTCTTCGGCTACTAACCCCGGCTTGCTCTCTGACTATGGTTCTGCTCCCCATCGGTATATGACATTACCTCCTGGCTACTGACCTTAGGCTTCCACGTGACATCGGCTCCTCTTCCTCCTTTGCACTGACGTGACCTCCTTTTAAATATTTAATATACTACTTGGAGGGTGGGGGGTTGGCGTTAAAACGAATTGGTTTATCCCTGCTTTCCAAAAAATCAGCCAAAACCATGTCTAAATTTTTAGAGATTGCGTAGTCTACGTTCAATAAAAGAGATGGGCGAATTTCCAAAAATGGGATTAGAGCAGATGCATGCTAATGCTCTGAAATCAAAAGTGCTCAGATTACCATAAAGTGAGGGAAGGGGTTCATGTATAAAATAAAAACAATAAAAATAACAAAAATAAGTCCTTTAAAGCTAGGGGACTAGTCAAGCTGTGGTGATGTAAAGGCGAAAAAACAAGTGAGTAACACTGAGTAGAATAGTGATGGGCAGACCCAGGAGCATAGGAAATAAAAATAAAGGAAAAACTAATAAAGCAATACTTACCGAGGCTTCGGTGCGGCTGTACACTCCGGTCTCTGCTCATACACTTCCAGGGCCACTTATTACCTTCATTGAATATGCATTGCTTTCCCCGCCCACCAGCGTCTGTTATTGGTTGCAGTCAGATGCGCCCCAGCCTGTGTGACAGCATCTGATGCTTCCAGTCACAGACCCTCTCTGCGGGTCACTATTGTACAGTAAAAATAAATAAATACAAAAATTGGGATAGGGTCCCCCCATCTATTGATAAAGCAGAGATAAAGCATATGGCTACAGGCTGCAGCCCCCAGTCGTGTGATTATCTTGGTTGTGTATCAAAATAGGAGGAACTGCATAAGAGGAACAAATAATTTAAAAAAACGGTGTGCCATTCCCCCCAATTTTGATACTCAGCCATGATAAAGCCTGACAGCTGGCGGCTGATACTCTCAGGCTGGGGAGACCCCTGCTTTTTGCCCACCCCAGCCTAAAAATAACAGCCTGCAGCCACCCAGAACTTTATCTGGCTCTTCCCAATTGCCCTGGTGCTGGGCAATTGGCATAAGAAGGCGTTAATATAAGCTCACAGCTGCCACTAAGCGCTAGATTAGTAATGAGAGGCATCTATGAGACCCCCCCGATTACTAATCTATAAGTGAAAGTAGATAAACACAAACACCAAAAAATCCTTTATTTGAAATAAAATACAAACCCCGCCCCCTCTTTCACCACTTTATTAACCTCAAAATACCCCTGCAAGTACAACGTAATCCACACAAGGTCCCACGACGATTGCAGCTCTACTATATTACTGAAGGCACAGCGCATAATCATGGTAAATGACCGCCCGCTGCGTTCTTCAGGCAGAGACTGAGCAGCGTTCAGCGGTGATGTCACTCAGGTAAGTTGCGGCCACAGCTGGAGGTTCCCATGGTCCTCCACCTGTCACAGCAGGTAACCTGACCTCAATTCAGTAGAATATATATATATATATATATATATATATATATATATATATATTTTTTTTTTTTATTGGAACCTATTTCTGGCCTTCTAGAGAATCCATCATAATAGCAGCTGAACAATTTGCTGGATTCATATGATTCTGATACTGGAAAATTTAGATTAGTGCAATTTGGGTCCCCAAATATGTGTTATGAATTGATACGCTAAACTCTAGATAACAGCTGTTGTATGTGAACTTGGGCAATAGAGGTTTAACTAGAAGGTCCTGAGTGCCAAGTCAAAGTTATGAAATCTGTGATTGGCTTTTAAATTGGTGTTCCTTTTTTTTTTATAAATTAATATGCTTTTACTTTATGATAAGTGATGGTCCAATAGCTATAGTTATGTGTAAATCTCTAGGGTGAGAGTACGGAATGATTGCCAACTCTACCGTAAGGCTCTTGGAAATAGAGTAGACCTCCCAGAAAAAAAAACTGACTAATGCTACCAAAACATCCTGGAAAACAGCACTTTTCGAAAATTTCATTCATAGAGGGGGCAAGGAAGAGTCATATTGGGAAGTTTCTCATGAGCAAATCTGCCAAGATCACATTCGGCAGTTCATTAGAATATGGCAGAGAAGGATATGCTATAGAAATTGAATATTCCTTATAGGATCATGTGTCCCTTCAGACTCATGAGCATAAAAAGTGTAGGGTAGAGAAAAAAAATAAAAATTGATATTCAGCTCTGTCCTGCCACAGTCCACCATCTGGTCTACTGCTCCATCAGTTTCACAATGACTATGGGGGTAGCAGGAAACCAGGGCTCCTAAGCTGACCCACAGGCTAGGGGGCCCTATGCTATCCATAATCTCAGGGATACCCCTAAAGGTAGGGATGCCTGAGTCTCCTTCCTGGCCCTGCTCCTGAGCAGCCCTGATCTGATTCCTCCTCCTCCTAGGGGAAATCAGAACAGGAGTGAGATTAAACCGTCAAAAAATAAACAGGCAGGGAAACCAAAACTCTGTCACACAGCATGTACAAAAGAGAGGTATCATACAATAAAAGATAAGGAAGAAATCAAGAGCAGAGGAAACAACAAGACGAGTAAACTCCAGGCAAAAAGCAACACTTTCCAGATAGTCTGAGACACCAAAACACACAGACCCACACAGTGTAACCTATAGCTGGCATAGGTAGAAGATTTCATCCAGCTTAAATATGAGAGGAGCAGATGTGATTGGCTTTCTTAAAACACTTGATTAAAGAAGCCTAACAAGCAGACTAGCAGAGGTTACCTCTTGCTAGCCTGACAATGACTGAGCACACAGCTGGTAGATGCCCGAGTCAGCCTGTGTTGATCAGAGAAACCATCGGGCAGAGTATCAGGATCTGCAATGGGAACAGAGCCTGACGCCGCCATGACAGTTGGCGAAGTTCGTGCAAAACTTCATGTGACAATCAGGCCTCTCCATTTTTGCCTTGGCACACAGTATCCACTTTAGCCATTTTATCTGTACACGGAGTAGACCTGTGTGCATCGGTTACATTGGTTGGTAAAAGCCAGCAAACACGGTGGGGGGCCCGATTTGGACTTTTCTGTAAGGCTCTCTCTTGTCTGTGCCCGCCATTATCAAATTATAATTATGTGCAATGAATCGGTCTCGACGGTTCATTCTTCTGATTTACAAGAAGTAGCATAAAACATTTGACCCGAAGTAACGACGTCTCATCTCAAAACCTAATGGAAGATTTCTGTCTCATTTACAGACGCAATTTACCAATAATGTGTTGGAGGTTTCCCAATTATCCCCTGACATATGCATTTAGTGGAGATGATTTTCCAGGTTGAAGTGATTATTATGTTTGCGAGAAAGAGACGCTTGGAAAACGTTAGCGTCTAATATTATCCTCGGGGAAGAGGTGGTCTTATAAAGGAGCAGTTCTTATCAGAGCACCGGTGCATTACGTGACAGTCTGGGACACAGTACACATAGCCTGCTGATATCACAATGGAAAGTCAGACCTGGAATAAGGTGTAGGGGTGGCGAGTCTTGTTTTGGAATAGGAAGCGGTGATATGTGGGATCCAGAGGGTTAAAAAATCCGAGGCGTTTGATGAGACTTTAAAGAGAAGATCCAGAAAGAGTCATGGAGAAGCAAAAAGAGGAACAGTTAGTTGGTAGCAGAAAAAAATACCCTCCACCATTGCGATGACTGTCACAAGGTGGCGCTAGACACTACTAGTATGTAGTAAATAGAGAGGAAGTCAGAAAGGCCAGGATCATAAACCAGGAGGACACGACAGTACATGGGGGGAACAGACAGAGACAAGGTCGAGGTACAAGTTGAAGGTCAGGGTTCCAGGAGATTACATACAAGATACAGGGAGCAGGCATAGCCTAGGTCAGGAAGAAGTCCGAGGTCAGAAGTCGGGGGAGGACAGGCAGAGGCGTGTAAATAACAGTCCGGAGTCGAGAGACCAAGACCAGAACACTCAGCACTACAGGAGCCAACAACACAACTGTAAACAGGAAGTACAACTGGTGGCGTCTTGAGCTAACACGCTCCCTAAAGAAGCAGAGCAATCACCAAGAACTAGAAGCATCAGCGAGAGCACCTCCCAGGACCAGCGTGGAACCCAGTTCTATGAAACAACCAGCAGAGCATTCATCCTGAAAAACGCTCTGCACCATAGGAAATGTGGCGCCCCTGACCTGGTCAGGCACCACTGAGTACTGCACCCATGCTGGGTCAGTACAAAACAGGTAATCCAGAAGGCTGACCGGGATGTGGACACACAGGCACATAGTAACCAGGTCTCCCACACTTACCTTTGAAGGGACCCCTGGAGAATCCAGGACGGGGTGTGGCCTCCATCTCCACTCAAGGGGTGTGGTAGAGAGGCTGGTTGCTAAGTTGTGGAGGCAGGCACAGAGGGGAGGAAGAAGTGAGCCGAGTCAGTTAGTGAAGCTCAGGAGAAGAGAGCAGTCGCAGAGAGAGTATTTGCAGGTTGTCACTAGTCAGACACCGCAGGTGCAGTGGTTGCTGGCGGGGGAGAACGTCACTTTGTAGTGCCGCCCGAAATCCACCTAAGGCCGGAGTGCAGAGAGGTGGCTGAGTACGGGGACTGCCAGGTGAACCAGGCCCGCTCGGGGTTACAGGTCCCCAGAGCAGGGACCTATTCAGTTGGCCTGCTCAACCTGCTGGTGAGGGCACTTCATGCCCTTCACCAAACAAACACAGAGTCCGGAGCCACGCAGCAACGAGAGGGCCCACAGGTGACAAGAGGCAAGCAGCCGGAGTTACTTGGTCCAGGCTGCAAGCAAATGGGCCGAAAAGGGGAGAACAGGTGAAAGCAACTTCCTTGGGTGACCCCGTAGGACTTCAAGTCTGGGTCACCACAAAAACAAGAGGGCTAGGAAGGCGAGTCAGTAGCCACCCCTAAGTCAGCCTGAAGGAGCCTGGTTCCCCTCTTGGAGCATCACAGCATCGCCCGGGTTAACTCACCCTTGCCACCTGAAAGTGAGTAAAAACCCTGAAAGACATTACTGTGTGAGTTCTTCTGCGAGTTGTGGTACTACACACCTGCACTGGGCCCTGGGGCCAGCCTCACTCTCGGGAGGCCACCACATCTAACTGCACCCAAAATCAGCCCCAGGCATCCCCTAATCTGCAGTGGCGGTCACCCTGACCGCAATTACCGAGAGTGGCGTCACGAATCTCATTGAAGTTAACCTACCTGTGACTAGACGATTTCCCAAGCCCGTGGAGACCCTGCGATGACCTGCAGCTGAAAGTAATGCGCGGGGCTATACAGAAACATATACCGCCTCTCCAGGAGAGCATAGCAGAACAATACAGAATGTATCTGCACAATGGAATCGTGACAACCATGTCTTGCACTTTATGCTGATCTGGTCTTAATCATACTTGCCAAATATTCTGGAAAATTGTGGAGGCTCCTGAAAATAGCAGTGTTAAATCTGACTGCTGGAGGAGTTGGCAAATTTTCTGGGGTTGTTGAATCCTCTAAAGAGGTTCCAAACCTGTAACTAAGGAGCCACATGTAGATAGCAAGCTCATAAAGTAGGGCTCATGATTGTCTGCTAGCTTGGGGCATTAGAACCGGTTTAGCAAGCAGCTATGAAGAGCAGGTCTCTTTTACTTTTATGAGTAGCTCCTGTTAAGTACATAAGTTTTCCAACATGGGTAAAAGGGAAATAAAGCTCAGTACAGCTGCACCTGCACACTATTGGTTTCTATACAGACTAGTATCCCTATCTTCACAGTCCCTAATGGCTTCTGCACAGGATAAAATCACCCTAGCAGCAACACTAGCAACACATAATTTGGACATGTTTGCCTAAAAGGCCGTTGAGTTGTTCTTCGTACCTACTGAGGAACCAGATGAGAGATTGCTACGCACGTTTAACCAAGATAGGGATAGCGTGCAGAGATAGGCAGGGACCCAAAGTCAGGAAACAAAGAACACATGCACAAGTGTAAAAGGTGGAAAAGCAAATGCAAGCTAGGGTAGCCTCCTACAACCTAAAAGCAAACATGAGAAAGGTGTAGGTTAGATAAATGAGGCAGCACAGAGAAAATACCACACAGGTCTCTGTCTAACAGGCAAAATCCCTAGTAGTGAGGCTGGAACTCCTTAGCCAAATCCACATAAGAATATAGCCATTAGAGAAGGTTAAAATCAGAAGAGTATAAACAGACCCACCCGAGAAGTGATAGGACAGAGAAAATGAGCAACATCTGATAACCGCAAACCAAAAAGATAAAAGCAAAGGTAAAAGACCATCAGACTTTGGATAGGGACTTACCAGGGAAGGAAACCAGCCACGCAGCACAAGGTCACCCGATCAAGTCTCGAACCAGAGGCATGAGAGCTCTGCATAGAAGAGCAGATCTGAATGGGTGTAGGATAGGAACCCATGGATCTTTCTATACTACCTTAGTATGATCTCTTTGGAAAAGCTTTGGCTGTCATTATACCGATAATCGGGGTCTGAGTGTCACTAATTTGAGGAAGGCAGGAGTGGATGTGGTAGCAACCCTCTCTCAGAGCTGAATGTGGCTCTCAAGGTCAGAGAGGTTGGGTACCACTGCTCTAAAGGATAAGAGTACAAGGTGTATTTTTCCTGATGTGTCTTCTTTGGTATCTATTTGGTTGTTTTTGCTGCTAGTGTAGTGCCAGTGTCTTATTTTTATTGTATAGATAAAATAATGCACGCCTTGCAAGAAGAATCTGCCTCACATATGGTCAGGTCATTTCTTTTAGCCACGGCACAGCTTTTGAAGCCTGAAGTGGATAAAAGAAGCTCAACATTGCGTGTGTTCATTCTGTTAGCACATATAAGTGCATTTTCAGGCTTAAAACCATATACACTCACATATTGCACACAAACAATACTCTAAAGATCTTTACTGCATGGCTGTATGCAACATATTAATATATAAGGATTATTTTTAGCCCATTGGTTTTATTGAATTTTGAATTTACTCTTGACGCATTACAAAGCTGACAGGTGTGCGTTATATTGTTTACTACTTTCTTCTTTCAAACACCTCCTCACATATATTGTTCAAAGGAGAGGCACAGGTGTATTCTTCTATCATCTCTTCTTTTTCAGGTATATTTCAGACACAATAAGACATTATGTGCATATATGGTAAATCTCACGGAAAAACAGTATTACTGGATAAATACTTCAGTGAACAATCTGCATTGCCTTTAAGTGCTTCCATGACTGCAAAGTCTCTGAACTTGTCTCCCGTTGCTGCAGCATCTCTGGACTTATCTCCCATGGCTGCAGAGTCTCCAGACTTGTCTCCCATGGCTGCAGCGTCTCCGAACTTGTCTCCCCTGGCTGCAGAGTCTTTGGACGTGTCTCCCCTGGCTGCAGAGTCTCTGGACTTGTCTCTCATGGCTGAAGAGTCTCTGGACTTGTCTCCCATGGCTGCAGAGTCTCCAGACTTGTTTCCCATGGCTGCAGCATCTTCGAACTTGTCTCCCCTGGCTGCAAAGTCTTTGGACTTGTCTCCCATGGCTGCAGCATCTCTGAACTTGTCTGCCATAGCTGTAACATCTCTGGACTTGTCTCCCAGGATGCAGCATCTCTGGACTTGTCTCCCGTGGCTGCAGTGTCTCCGGACTTGTCTTCCCAGGCTGCAGTGTTCCTGGACTTGTCTTCCCTGGCTTTAGCATCTCCGGACTTGTCTCTCATGGCTGCAGTCTCTGGACTTGTCTCCCATGGCTGCAGTCTCTGAACTTGTCTCCCATGGCTGCAGCGTCTTTGGACTTGTCTCCCATGGCTGCAGCATGTCAGGACTTGTCTCCCCTGGCTGTAGAGTCTCTGGACTTATAAAAAAAAGTTTTTATATCAGCTCACCACATAGTAGTTCCTTTTAGAAAGCCAAATGGATGTCTATGAAGACAATGCACGGATCCTGTGGCCGGTGTCCACAAAGGCAATTGGAAAAATAGGAGTGTGAATCCAGCACTGGTAAAAGTTAATTTTCTTGCTTTATTTCTTCAAAGTTAAAAACATAGCAGTGGAAAAAATTGCAGCATCTCTAAGATTAAAAGCGTAACCAAAAGACGCGTTTCGAACAACTATATGTTCTTGATCACCTTGAGCATTGTGCTCACATCTCGTTTGCAACACAATGTTCAAGGTGATCAAGAACGCATCTTTTGGTTACGCTTTTAATTTTGGAGATGCTGTAATTTTCTCCACTAGTATTAACTTTTACCAGTGCTGGATTCACACTCCTATTTTTCCAATTCTCTGGACTTGTCTCTCATGGCTGCAGAGTCTCTGGACTTGTCTCTCATGGCCTCAGAGTCTCTGGACTTGTCTCTCATGGCCTCAGAGTCTCTGGACTTGTCTCTCATAGCCTCAGAGTCTTTGGACTTGTCTTTCATGGCCTCCGAGTCTCTGGACTTGTCTTTCATGGCCTCCGAGTCTCTGGAATTGTCTCTCATGGCCTCAGAGTCTCTGGACTTGTCTCTCATGGCCTCAGAGTCTCTGGACATGTCTCTCATGGCCTCAGAGTCTCTGGACGTGTCTCATGGCCTCAGAGTCTCTGGACTTGTCTCTCATGGCCTCAGAGTCTCTGGACGTGTCTCTCATGGCCTCAGAGTCTCTGGACGTGTCTCTCATGGCCTCAGAGTCTCTGGACGTGTCTCTCATGGCCTCAGAGTCTCTGGACTTGTCTCTCATGGCCTCAGAGTTTCTGGACTTGTCTCTCATGGGTTCAGAGTCTCTGGACTTGTCTCTCATGACTGCAGAGTCTCTGGACTTGTCTCTCATGGCCTCAGAGTCTCTGGACTTGTCTCTCATGGCCTCAGAGTCTCTGGACTTGTCTCTCATAGCCTCAGAGTCTTTGGACTTGTCTTTCATGGCCTCCGAGTCTCTGGACTTGTCTTTCATGGCCTCCGAGTCTCTGGACTTGTCTTTCATGGCCTCCGAGTCTCTGGACTTGTCTCTCATGGCCTCAGAGTCTCTGGAATTGTCTCTCATGGCCTCAGAGTCTCTGGACTTGTCTCTCATGGCCTCAGAGTCTCTGGACTTGTCTCTCATGGCCTCAGAGTCTCTGGACGTGTCTCTCATGGCCTCATAGTCTCTGGACGTGTCTCTCATGGCCTCAGAGTCTCTGGACGTGTCTCTCATGGCCTCAGAGTCTCTGGACTTGTCTCCCCTGGCTGCAGTGTCTCCAGTCTTGTTTCAATTGAGCACATCTAAGACATCAATGGTCAATGATTTTGTCAGGAGCTGCCAGCAGAGGATCTTGATGATTTGCACAGGTACATTTAGCAGCAGAACCTTCCTCAGATGACCATTAATAACCTCACTGATTGCAGGCGAGGCTGGAAGTGACGGGATTTCTGCACGTGCCTCATACACCACACTGCAGAAATCCAGATGTGTTGAAAATTTTGTTTCCATTTTTTCATCATTTGCAGATCAGTAACGTCTCCATCCTATCATTTCAATCATTTCATGACTTTTCCTTCTTGGTCTTGCAACTTCAATGATGATTGTAGAATGGGTAAAGTCAAAGACTTAAATTCAATAAATCCAATATCAGCAGCTCAGAGGACTGAATTCGGACTTCAGACCACCCCCATCCTTGGAAATAAAGGAGAAAGTAATTCTCCCTTTAAGTAGTAGGTAAATGGTCCTTGTTGGATAATATAGGTTTTGTACGTATATTTCCTTAACTTACCATTATAAACGGTGTTTTAACAATGTGACAATAACCCGCTGTGTGTTACACAAGACCCGTCAGTCCCAAATCACACGGCGCAGCAGAGCAGTTAGCATCATGTCGCAGAGGTCAAAACACGGATCTCAGTAAGACTATTTAATCTCCAGGTGCACAATGGAGCGCGGCTATACCATATAATTGATGCAAGCGTTTCCCTCTTCTACCCGCACGCTTGTCCTTTGTTCATTTGACTTGATTTAGCTAAGCAGACATCACACGGATGGAACAAAGCGCTCGCTCCCACCAGACGTTTGTAAGTGAATTGACAATTGCGCATAATCGCAGACCCTCAGGTTCCCGGGAAGGAGCAGGTTTCACCTCTGAGGACAATGTGAGTTCAATTCCTAAACAAGTGGGAAACGGAGCTGTTTGCTTATCAGCCGACATAAAAAGCCACATTGTAGATGGAGGAAGTAACGAGAAGAAACATTGTATCAAATAGAAAATCCCAGGATTTCTAAGGGGCACAAAGTGTAGAAGGGGCAAGAAGGATCCAGCCTTAATTTGCAAAATATTATAAGACTAGCTGTAGTCCCCGGCGTTGCCCGGGATAGTAACTGTCTCTCTGTCTCTCTCCCAGTCTCTGCAGTCTCTGGCTGTCTGTCTCTGTGTCTGTGTGTTTGTCTATGTCTGTCTGTATCAGTCTCTCTGTCTGTCTCTGTATCATCGCCTCTTGTCCCTGATGAAGCCCTAACCACATGGGTATTTATTTCTGGCGAAACGTACGTAGGATGGTCTAGAGGCATCTTCATGGGGGGATCCCCTGATTTGGAGACAAATTTTCTTTTGCACTTAGCACTTTACCATATGTGTCTTGACATATACCCTTTTGGACAGTGTGATTCACATGCCTACTGTGTGCACTTTTTTGGACATTTTATGATTAATATGTGTTTAGGTTGTATACTGTGCTCTCGAGTCTGGGGAAATTGTATAAACATTGTTTCTTGCACTTAATAGTTACATTGTGCTATATCAACATTCCATCTTTGGCATATGGGTGCCTGTACAATTTGATACCATCTTTCTCCCCACACCTAGGGGTTACTCTCCCTTTCCATGCTGTTTTTAATGTCATTTTTTATCATGGCCAATTTTTCCTTGTGTGTATTTTTTGTAACTTGCATTGCTTAATAAATATTTGTCAGATTTTGCACTATATAGTACTACTGTTCTCCTGTTTTAAATTGATGCTATGGAGTAGGTGCTGGCTATGGATTGTCCCCTTTCTGGGGCATCCATAGACCCACATCGTCATAGATGGTTATGATGAATATTATATTCACTGTCTCTGCATCAGTCTCTCTGTCTCTCTCTATCTCTGTGTCTGTCTCTATCTCTCTATCGCTCTCTATCTCTGTGTCTGTCTGTCTCTATCTCTGTGTCTGTCTGTCTCTCTCTATCTGTCTGTCTCGTTCCAGGTCTGTCTCATTCCAGGTCTGTCTCGTTCCTCGCCTCTTCTTTCTCCGTCTGTCTCATTCCAGGTCTGTCTCTTTCCCTGTCTGTCTCTTTCCCTGTCTCATTCCAGGTCTGTCTCTTTCCCTGTCTGTCTCTTTCCCTGTCTCATTCCAGGTCTGTCTCTTTCCCAGTTTGTCTCTTTCCCCGTCTGTTTCTTTCCTTTTCTGTCTCTTTCCCTGTCTGTGTGACGCCCTGGGCAAGCCAGGGGTCACAGGTCATCACACCACCACACCCTACATCCCAGTTAGGAACACCAAAGCTACCAAAATCCTTGTTGCCTTCCTCCAGGGGCTGATGTTCACACCAGGGGGTGGACCAGGCGGTTGGCTCCGCCCACCGAGGAGTACACAGGCCTGGAGGCGGGAGGAACCAGGCAGAAGAGTTTAGGAGGAGGAAGTAGAAGGAGGTGAAGATTAGCTCAGGGGGAGCTTGAGTAAACAGCTAAGTGAAAGTGAAGTAAAAGTGGAAGTGGTAAAGGAGGAGTAGGAGAAGTTGAAGGAAGGTGAAAGGTGACAGAAAGAAAGCCTGAAGAGAGTCCAGCTGTGTGCAGGACAGGGTCAGCAAGGTCAGCAACGGCGGTGACTGTCTGGAGGGGGACCGTTTGTAAGTTCCTGGAAGGACCGCAGACGGGTAGTGGCCCGGCGGTCTGGAGCAGTGTACCAAAGGACAGTCAGCACCAGGGCAGGGGCCTCTCGGACCCCGGCAAGGCTAGGAGTCGCCATAATTTGCCGAATCCGTCAGTGAAGGGGACGTAGATCCCCCAACAACCAAGTCCCGATTGAAGGCAACAGCCCAACCATTGTAGCAGAAACACCGCCACCGCCAAGGCACCAGTTTCTCAGGGCCAGCGCCTGCGGGCAAAGAGTAGAGCTCCTCTGGTCCAGCGTGAAGCCGGGGAGCGGGTTACCGGTGGGGACCCATCGCTACCAACACAGAAACAAAGGTGCAAGGAAAAGGGACATCACCGTCACCTACTGGGAGAGCAAGTGCAGCCGTCCGTGGGAACCGTCTTTCCAGCCGTGTGGTTTACCGTAAAACTGTGTCAACGTCTCAGGCTGAGTGAGTACCACAGTGCCGCAAGGCACAGCGCTGCCCCCGCGTCCCTGCGCCCACCAGGCCCTGCATCTCCCATCTCATCACCGGGCCCCGGGATCACCAACCCCTACCCACGGAGGGGCAACACAACACCTGGCTGCTCCGCATCACCATCCCCGGGATCCCCATATTGAGCAGCGGTGGTGAAATCACCACAACCGTGGGTGGCGTCACGGACAATAAACAATCCCCACACCCAACAAACCCCTTTCACTCACGGGCGAGGAGTGCCGCTCGAGAACCCCCGGGATCCGGCCTACAGCTCGAGCCACCACTGAGCAGCGGCCGCCGGACCCGAGCAGAAGCGGGTGAGCGTAGTGTGCTGACACCCTCCTCCCTGCCCACGACAACTTGGCGTCACGAACAGGATCTTACCGCTCTGCCGTTTGGTAGAGGTGCGCCTTGTTACCGCCGGAGGTATCCGGCTGAAAAATTTCAGAAGTCGCCATCTTTGGCGCGAAAAGTTCCCGCTCGAGCGTCTTCTCGAGTAGCAGAGGCGCGAAGGCCAAAACCCCGCCCCGAGAGAGGAGTGGCCGGAAAGAGCTAAGGGGGACGTGATGGCGGCTGGCTGCATGTAGCTGCAGCTATAAAAGCGGGGACGCCAGGACTCTGCAGACATACTGGGTTCCTGGAAGGCACGATTGCCAAGATGTACAACCCAACTCCCAATGAGGAAGCCCCCGCGCCCGGCACGGCAACGTGGTTGAGGGACCGGACCGTCCCGCTGAGTAACCGTCTGCAGGCTCATATGCAACTCCTCCTGGAGGAGTGGGAGACCGACATGGCGGACGTGGTGGCTGCTATGTGGAGACGCGAGGCTGAAGAGGAGTTGGAGGAGCGGGTAAGCGACCCACGCCCCTGTATTCCTAAGGGATCGGCCGCTGGAGCTGAGGGGCCCGGCCGGCTTCCGCTCACCCTGCCTCTCTCCCTGCTACCCGTGATAGTTGCTGCCGCCCCGCCATTAGGCCCGCTACCTGCCCAACCGGTAGCGATACCCTGCCTAGCCGCTCCGGCGGACCAGCCGGCTGCAGACGTTCAAGACGGTCCTGAAGTGCACCAAGGGGAACCGTTAGAACCGCGGCCCCTTAACAGCGTGGTGACCGAAGTCCCAGTAGAGACTGTGCCAGATCCTGAGCCCGGGACCGTGGCCTGGATGCAGGCCCGGGTGATTCAGTTCCACCAGCGTCAACAGGAACAAATCCTCCAGATGATGGAGCAGTGGACCAGCGAGGTGGAGATGCTGACTACGACTACCCCGATGTACGGAGGGGGAATGGATGTAGCAGAGTCGACTGGTGACCCACGTCCCTATGTCCTACCTGGACCGGCCGCTGCGGCTGAGGGGCCCGGCCTAGTCTCGGCCTATGCATCGCCCTTGCCGTTACTTATGGGGCGCCTCAGTATGAGCTCGCCCACTCTGCTGCTCCATGCTACCACAGAAGGGGCTGAAGTGTTGGATGCTGGAGACCAGGAGGCTGTGGCAGCTGGCGGCAACCCGCCTGATGCAGGAACAAGAGATGACGACTCCTGCCCCAGCTCCGGGTCCGCTGTTGCAGTTGAAGGAGCAAGTGAGCGTTCCCACTGTGTAGGAGCCCCAGTGGTCGTCCATGCCCCGTGTACCGGTGGAAGCGGGTACAGGGTGCCCCTGTCACCGCGGGTATGTCAATGCATGTTGGATATGCTGGTGAAGGGGAATGGAGCTGCGTCAGCTGCATATCCGGAGTAGGGCAGCGGAGCACCGTTGTCCAGTCCCCGTTGGGACCACCACTGAGTTTGTGTGAATTCATGTTTAAAAGTTTGAAAAGTCTGCAGAGAATGATGAAAATTGATGATACCGAGTACTTAACCTGATTGACAAGAGTGATTTGCAACCGGCCGGAGCCGGCACCATTGTCCCCGTGGGGAGCTTTTAAAAGGCTTTGCATGGGAACTATCCATGGACAAGCCCGTGAACTTGCAGGGCACCCACAAACGTTAAGTGGCTTGTAAATATGTTGTTTGCCGTTACCGTTTCCGCAATGCCGCCTCCGGAGAGGCAGGTTGGAGGGAGGGCCCTCAGCGGAGCAGGCTGGGGCCCAGCCACCAAAGGAACCGGTGGCTACCCTCTGGAGGGGAAGGACAGATCCCGCTCGGGTACCGTGTGCTGGACTGTGGGTCAAGGGGTGCTGCCTGGGCTTTAGGGGCAGCATCAGGGCCAGGTTGCTTGGGTGGGAGAGAGCGGAAACCGTAACCATAAACCGTTTGCAACGTTTAAGAAATGTGCCTCCCGTTGTGGGAAGAATTATTAAAAATGTATATATGTTACCGTTTACAATGTAATATTTTGCAGAAAAAAATAAAACCGGTGTTGGACGGGCAGCCCGCGGACGGTCTGCATTTTGCTAAGGGGGAATGTGACGCCCTGGGCAAGCCAGGGGTCACAGGTCATCACAACACCACACCCTACATCCCAGTTAGGAACACCAAAGCTACCAAAATCCTTGTTGCCTTCCTCCAGGGGCTGATGTTCACACCAGGGGGTGGGCCAGGCGGTTGGCTCCGCCCACCGAGGGGTACACAGCCCTGGAGGCGGGAGGAACCAGGCAGAAGAGTTTAGGAGGAGGAAGTAGAAGGAGGTGAAGATTAGCTCAGGGGGAGCTTGAGTAAACAGCTAAGTGAAAGTGAAGTAGAAGTGGAAGTGGTAAAGGAGGAGTAGGAGAAGTTGAAGGAAGGTGAAAGGTGACAGAAAGAAAGCCTGAAGAGAGTCCAGCTGTGTGCAGGACAGGGTCAGCAAGGTCAGCAACGGCGGTGACTGTCTGGAGGGGGACCGTTTGTAAGTTCTTGGAAGGACCGCGGACGGGTAGTGGCCCGGCGGTCTGGAGCAGTGTACCAAAGGACAGTCAGCACCAGGGCAGGGGCCTCTCGGACCCCGGCAAGGCTAGGAGTCGCCATAATTTGCCGAATCCGTCAGTGAAGGGGACGTAGATCCCCCAACAACCAAGTCCCGATTCCCGATTGAAGGCAACAGCCCAACCATTGTAGCAGAAACACCGCCACCGCCAAGGCACCAGTTTCTCAGGGCCAGCGCCTGCGGGCAAAGAGTAGAGCTCCTCTGGTCCAGCGTGAAGCCGGGGAGCGGGTTACCGGTGGGGACCCATCGCTACCAACACAGAAACAAAGGTGCAAGGAAAAGGGACATCACCGTCACCTACTGGGAGAGCAATTGCAGCCGTCCGTGGGAACCGTCTTTCCAGCCGTGTGGTTTACCGTAAAACTGTGTCAACGTCTCAGGCTGAGTGAGTACCACAGTGCCGCAAGGCACAGCGCTGCCCCCGCGTCCCTGCGCCCACCAGGCCCTGCATCTCCCATCTCATCACCGGGCCCCGGGATCACCAACCCCTACCCACGGAGGGGCAACACAACACCTGGCTGCTCCGCATCACCATCCCCGGGATCCCCATATTGAGCAGCGGTGGTGAAATCACCACAACCGTGGGTGGCGTCACGGACAATAAACAATCCCCACACCCAACAAACCCCTTTCACTCACGGGCGAGGAGTGCCGCTCGAGAACCCCCGGGATCCGGCCTACAGCTCGAGCCACCACTGAGCAGCGGCCGCCGGACCCGAGCAGAAGGGGGTGAGCTTAGTGTGCTGACACCCTCCTCCCCGCCCGCGACATCTGTCTGTCTCTTTCCCTGTCTCTTTACTTGTCTCTGTCTCTTTCCCTGTCTATCTCTGTCTGTCTCTTTCCCTGTCTGCCTCTGTCTGTATCTTTGACTGACTGTCTCTCTCTCTGTCTTTTTCCCTCTCTGTCTGTGTCAATGTCTATCTCTTTCTGTCTCTCTCTATCTGTCTCCCCACCAACATCTTTTTACCTCACACATAAGCTTGTAATACTATGAATGTCCTTTGTTCCTATAGAAACCAGTCACAGCTCCTATTAATAGCCTAACAGCTCGCAGCTCCATTGACTTTAATGGAGGCAGTTTTTTTTGGAGAGTAACTGTAAAGCGCAGGGTTAAATTTTTCCGTCCAAACATAGTCTATGACTTTCCCTTAGTCACATGGGGTGTCTGTGCAAAATTTTGTGATTGTAAATGCAACGACACGGATTCCTTTAGCGGACATACATACATACACACACAAATACACACTCACACACACAAATTCACACACACACACACACGCGCACACACACAAACATACACTCAGCTTTATACAGTCAGGGCCAGAAATATTTGGACAGTGACACAAGTTTTGTTATTTTAGCTGTTTACAAAAACATGTTCAGAAATACAATTATATATATAATATGGGTTGAAAGTGCACACTCCCAGCTGCAATATGAGAGTTTTCACATCCAAATCGGAGAAAGAGTTTAGGAATCATAGCTCTGTAATGCATAGCCTCCTCTTTTTCAAGGGACCAAAAGTAATTGGACAAGGGACTCTAAGGGCTGCAATTAACTCTGAAGGCGTCTCCCTCGTTAACCTGTAATCAATGAAGTAGTTAAAAGGTCTGGGGTTGATTACAGGTGTGTGGTTTTGCATTTGGAAGCTGTTGCTGTGACCAGACAACATGCGGTCTAAGGAACTCTCAATTGAGGTGAAGCAGAACATCCTGAGGCTGAAAAAAAAGAAAAAATCCATCAGAGAGATAGCAGACATGCTTGGAGTAGCAAAATCAACAGTCGGGTACATTCTGAGAAAAAAGGAATTGACTGGTGAGCTTGGGAACTCAAAAAGGCCTGGGCGTCCACGGATGACAACAGTGGTGGATGATCGCCGCATACTTTCTTTGGTGAAGAAGAACCCGTTCACAACATCAACTGAAGTCCAGAACACTCTCAGTGAAGTAGGTGTATCTGTCTCTAAGTCACCAGTAAAGAGAAGACTCCATGAAAGTAAATACAAAGGGTTCACATCTAGATGCAAACCATTCATCAATTCCAAAAATAGACAAGCCAGAGTTAAATTTGCTGAAAAACACCTCATGAAGCCAGCTCAGTTCTGGAAAAGTATTCTATGGACAGATGAGACAAAGATCAACCTGTACCAGAATGATGGGAAGAAAAAAGTTTGGAGAAGAAAGGGAACGGCACATGATCCAAGGCACACCACATCCTCTGTAAAACATGGCGGAGGCAACGTGATGGCATGGGCATGCATGACTTTCAATGGTACTGGGTCACTTGTGTTTATTGATGACATAACAGCAGACAAGAGTAGCCGGATGAATTCTGAAGTGTACCGGGATATACTTTCAGCCCAGATTCAGCCAAATGCCGCAAAGTTGATCGGACTGCGCTTCATAGTACAGATGGACAATGACCCCAAGCATACAGCCAAAGCTACCCAGGAGTTCATGAGTGCAAAAAAGTGTAACATTCTGCAATGGCCAAGTCAATCACCAGATCTTAACCCAATTGAGCATGCATTTCACTTGCTCAAATCCAGACTTAAGACGGAAAGACCCACAAACAAGCAAGACCTGAATGCTGCGGCTGTAAAGGCCTGGCAAAGCATTAAGAAGGAGGAAACCCAGCGTTTGGTGATGTCCATGGGTTCCAGACTTAAGGCAGTGATTGCCTCCAAAGGATTCGCAACAAAATATTGAGAATAAAAATATTTTGTTTGGGTTTGGTTTATTTGTCCAATTACTTTTGACCTCCTAAAATGTGGAGTGTTTGTAAAGAAATGTGACAATTCCTACAATTTCTATCAGATATTTTTGTTCAATCCTTCAAATTAAACGTTACAATCTGCACTTGAATTCTATTGTAGAGGTTTCATTTCAAATCCAATGTGGTGGCATGCAGAGCCCAACTCGCCAAAATTGTGTCACTGTCCAAAGATTTCTGGACCTAACTGTATATTAGATTAGCAAGCAAAATAGAAATGTAATTATGAGGGTTCTCCATCAAAATTACTTAAAATTGTTATTCCCGAGTTTGTCTTTCATGTCCAAAATTCCTTCTATGACCAGGTTATGAAAACTGCTGAAGGTAACTGCTTAACTGCATAGAAATGAATGGGAGATACGGAAAGTACGCTGCATCTGCAATCCAGGACTTACGCCAACAATGACGCTCTCGATCACTATGCTATCTCCATAACCTCGCCTCCCATCAAATAAATTCTACCTTCTCTACTTTACTGACCCCCAGGCGATTTTCTGTTTTTCAGGTTTGTTTTTTGTTCCCCTTCTTGCCAGAGCTGTAACATTTTTACTTTTCCGTCAATCTTGCCATATGAGGGTTTGTTTTTTTGCAGGACGAGTTGTACTTTTAAATAAAACCAAATGTCTTTGCATATAGTGTACTGGAAAATGGCAAAAAAAAATTCCAACTGCAGAAACATTGCAAAAAAAGTGCGATTGCTCAATTGTTTTTGGGGTATTTTATCCACCGTGTCCACTATATGGTAAAACTGATGTGTTGGTGTAAATATACAAAAAATAGAGCTAGAAGGACTATCTGCTTATTGGAAATGCAGCGGGGAGTCGAGGAATTAAAATAAATAAATAATTGAGTTAATACGCCTTCTGATAAAACTAGCAGTGCAGTGAAACGCGCGTCGAGGTGGTGGTGGTACAGTGTGAAGTGCTGCATTAGATTGATTTACTTTATCAATGGCTGCAGGTATGTGGATGGTTACATCTATGCAGGATTAATACATATGGGTTGGATGTACTTTATAGGGGCAGTGTGCCTTAAACTTAAAAGATAAATCCATCCCTGGGTTATATTCTGGATAGAATCACATGTAAACACTGGGGATTTACCATTTAATGACCTATTGTGAGATATAGTGGGTATTATGTTACAAGTGATATGTGATTACCACTGGCCAGTTTATATACTTCTTTAAGCTATTGTGGCAACTGTGCTATACGTGCCACCCATTGTGCTGCGGCTCTTTATCCCCCCGATATCCAAACTGATGTTAGCCTATGTATAATGACATTTTACTGTTTTTGCACTAGCATTTTGTATAATAACATTTTCTAATCTTTGAATATCATAACCTATGATTCCTGTGTATGTTTATAGGTTGTAAACCTGATGTGTTGGTGTAAATATACAAAAAATAGAGCGAGAAGGACAATCTGCTCATTGGAAATGCAGCGGGGAGTCGAGGAATTAAAATAAATAAATAATCTAATATATAAAGCTGAATGTGTGTGTATGTCCGGGATTGGCATCCGCACCATCGCAGCTACAGCCACAAAATTTTGCACACTCACACTTCTGGACCCCGTCATAGGCTATGTTTTAATGGGAAATTTTAACCCCGCTCTTTACAATTATTCACCAAAAAACCTGCCTCCATTAAAGCGAATGGAGCTGGGAGCCACAGTGCAGCCAGAACTTCAGAAGAATGCGCAGCCACACCCTTATATGGAATGTTGGCGTGTCACAATGCAGCCAGGTAAAGAGACAGACACAGACAGGGAAAGAGGCAGACACAGACAGGGAAAGAGGCAGACACAGACAGGGTAACAAACAGACATAGACAGGGTAAGAGACAGACACAAAGAGACAGACACAAAGAGACAGACACAAAGAGACAGACACAAACAGACAGACACAAAGAGACAGGCACAAAGAGACAGACACAGACAAAGAGACAGGCTGACAGGGAAAGAGACAGACAGGGAAAGAGAGGGAAAGAGAGAGACGGGTTAAGAGACAGACACAGACAGGTGCGACGGTGCAGATGCCAATCCCATTCATACATACACACACACACACATACACACACACACACACACATACATACACACATTCAGCTTTATATATTAGATATCCAATATATAAAGCTGAATGAGTGTGTATGTGTGTGTGTGTGTGTATGTGTGTGTGTGTGTCCGGGATTGGCATCCGCACCGTCGCAGCTACAGCCACAAAATTTTGCACACTCACACTTCTGGACCCCGAGAGCATCATAGGCTATGTTTTGAGGGGACATTTTAACCCCGCTCTTTACAGTTATTCGCCAAAAAACCTGCCTCCATTAAAGCGAATGGAGCTGGGAGCCACAGTGCAGCTAGAACTTCAGAAGAATGCGCAGCCACGCCCTTATATGGAATGTTGGCGTGTCACAATGCAGCCAGGTAAAGAGGCAGACACAGACAGGGAAAGAGGCAGACACAGACAGGGAAAGAGGCAGACACAGACAGGGAAAGAGGCAGACATAGACAGAGTAAGAGACAGACACAAAGAGACAGACACAGACAAAGAGACAGGCTGACAGGGAAAGAGACAGACAGGGAAAGAGAGGGAAAGAAAGAGACGGGTTAAGAGACAGACACAGACAGGTAAAAAGACAGACACAGACAAAGAGACAGAGAGACACAGGGAAACAGACAGGGAAAGAGACAAACAGGGAAAGTGACAGAGATAGATTGACAGACAGGGAAAGAGATTGAGACAGATGGAGAGAGAGACAGAGACAGTCAGAGACAGACAGGGAAAGAGACAGACAGACAAAGAGATAGAGAGAGAGAGACACAGATATACACAGAGGGGGAGACAGACATTATAATTACATTTCTATCTATTTGTTTTGTGGTTTTTGTGTGCAGAATACATTTTTGTTAATACATTCTATTTTGTTAACAGCAGTTATTAACCCGGGCGAAGCCGGGGAGTACAGCTAGTTAAGTTAATAAATTCAAAGATATTTAATTGATGGAGGCGAACATAATAAGTAATTTCCACTGGTTTCCAGCACTGAAGGGGTTACCATATTAAGGCACCCTATTCCTGAAATTCACATAAAATGAGCAGGAAAACACAAGGGGCATTAAATGGCTTCGATTATTTAACCTTACTTTCCGTTGATAGAATTTCAAGGACAACTTCAGCCCGGCACTCGCTGGAATTTCAGCTCATATTATCTGGAGCATAATATGGATTTTGTGATGAAATCCATTACATGGCACATTACAATTAGAACATTGTGTTTCTCACCCTGTTATACCGACCGGCCGGCGCGTTCTGTCCCCGCACAACTCCAGGTTCTCGCAGAGTTCTGCTCCTCTCCAAGGTCAGTGAATCCGACTGTCACAAATACTTAGAGCCCGGTTTCTCCATGTATTGGAAGGGACGCAGCAGCTTGGTCAGCTTCATTCTGCAGCCATGATTTCAAAATTATTCAACCCCCATCACAAATCAGGTTTGTTTGCAAAATTTACAAAATTTCTGCTGTTTGCACCAAACCAATGAAAAACAATAAATTAAATAGATTACGACAACCAATATAATGACTAGGGATGATCGAATACCTCAAATATTCGGCTACGCCCATATTCGACAAATAGGTCGCCGCTATTCAACTATTTGCGAATATTCGATGCGCAATGTAAGTCTATGGGAACAAGAATATAACCCGCAACTATTCAGGCTTCCCATAGAATTACATTGCGCATCGAATATTAGCATAGCGGCGACCTATTCGTAGAATATTCGCGAAGCCAAATATTGCCGAATATTTGTGATATTCGATCATCCCTAATAATGAGTGTTTATTGCAAATTCCAAACAAAATGTCACTTTTCTGACTCCTATATCTCAGAATTATTCACCCTCTTCATCTTTAGTACCCAGCAGTGCCCCTCTGGCTGTTGTGACCTGCTGCAACCATGATGCATTGCCAGACACAAGGTTCTAGCAGCGTTCCTAAGGAATCTGAGCCAATTCCAAATCGGCCATGTTCTCCAGTCACTAATATCCTTGGGTTGTCAAGAAAGTGGTCTAAAAAGTTTAGAGAAAATATTGTCCTTGATAGATCTTTTATTGTTTTTCTATTGCCTCTAAAGCCAAATGTTGGGTTGTAAACTTTTAGTGTACCATGCTAACTTGGAGTATATATTGAATATATGTTTTATATATATTTATATATATATATATATATATATATATATATATATATATATATAGTGTGTATATATATATATATATATATATATATATATATATATATATATATATATATATATATATATATATAGTGTGTGTGTATATCTACAGTGCCTACAAGTAGTATTCAACCCCCTGCAGATTTAGCAGGTTTACACATTCGGAAGTAACTTGGCATTGTGACATTTGGACTGTAGATCAGCCTGGAAGTGTGAAATGCAGCAAAAAAGAATGTTATTTCTTTTTTTATTTTTTTTTTAAATTGTGAAAAGTTTATTCAGAGGGTCATTTATTATTCAACCTCTCAAACCACAAGAATTGTGTTTGGTTCCCCTAAAGTATTAAAAAGTATTTCAGGCACAAAGAACAATGAGCTTCACATGTTTGGATTAATTATCTCTTTTTCCAGCCTTTTCTGACTAATTAAGACCCTCCCCAAACTTGTGAACAGCACTCATACTTGGTCAACATGGGAAAGACAAAGGAGCATTCCAAGGCCATCAGAGACAAGATCGTGGAGGGTCACAAGGCTGGCAAGGGGTACAAAACCCTTTCCAAGGAGTTGGGCCTACCTGTCTCCACTGTTGGGAGCGTCATCCGGAAGTGGAAGGCTTATGGAACTACTGTTAGCCTTCCACGGCCTGGACAGCCTTTGAAAGTTTCCACCCGTGCCGAGGCCAGGCTTGTCCAAAGAGTCAAGGCTAACCCAAGGACAACAAGGAAGGAGCTCCGGGAAGATCTCATGGCAGTGGGGACATTGGTTTCAGTCAATACCATAAGTAACGTACTCCACCGCAATGGTCTCCGTTCCAGACGAGCCCGTAAGGTACCTTTACTTTCAAAGCATCATGTCAAGGCTCGTCTACAGTTTGCTCATGATCACTTGGAGGACTCTGAGACAGACTGGTTCAAGGTTCTCTGGTCTGATGAGACCAAGATCGAGATCTTTGGTGCCAACCACATACGTGACGTTTGGAGACTGGATGGCACTGCATACGACCCCAAGAATACCATCCCTACAGTCAAGCATGGTGGTGGCAGCATCATGCTGTGGGGCTGTTTCTCAGCTAAGGGGCCTGGCCATCTGGTCCGCATCCATGGGAAGATGGATAGCACGGCCTACCTGGAGATTTTGGCCAAGAACCTCCGCTCCTCCATCAAGGATCTTAAGATGGGTCGTCATTTCATCTTCCAACAAGACAACGACCCAAAGCACACAGCCAAGAAAACCAAGGCCTGGTTCAAGAGGGAAAAAATCAAGGTGTTGCAGTGGCCTAGTCAGTCTCCTGACCTTAACCCAATTGAAAACTTGTGGAAGGAGCTCAAGATTAAAGTCCACATGAGACACCCAAAGAACCTAGATAACTTGGAGAAGATCTACATGGAGGAGTGGGCCAAGATAACTCCAGAGACCTGTGCCGGCCTGATCAGGTCTTATAAAAGACAATTATTAGCTGTAATTGCAAACAAGGGTTATTCCACAAAATATTTAACCTAGGGGTTGAATAATAATTGACCCACACTTTTATGTGTAAAATGTATTAAAATTTAACTGAGCAACATAACTTGTTGGTTTGTAAGATTTATGCATCTGTTAATAAATCCTGCTCTTGTTTGAAGTTTGCAGGCTCTAACTTATTTGCATCTTATGAAACCTGCTAAATCTGCAGGGGGTTGAATACTACTTGTAGGCACTGTATATATATATATATATGTATGTATATCTATCTATCTATATATATATATATATATATATATATATATATAAATATATATATATATATATATATATATATATATATATATATATATATATATACAGTATATCTATGGTGAGTTTGTGCTGTTGTGATATATTTTTTGGTAGGTTTTGTGTTAGCTAGGCGTCTATAAAGGGGCACGGCCAATTAACTCTCATCAGAATCAGAGGACCTAGTTTGGTTCCCTGTGGACATTGCTTTTTTTTAACCCGTTTTTGACCCTTGAACAGCCCTAGGGAGCCCAGAAGTAAGATTCATAGCTTTGTCCTGGTTCTTGAAGTGTCAAAGGGCTCAATGAGAATACACCAGTTGTAGATGGTAGTGTCACACAGAGTTTTGCACAAACAGTGGCGGCATTTGACTCTGTTCAGATTGTAGATTCTGACACTCCACCCAATGGTTTCTCTGGTGTCTGGGATCAACACAGGCAGATTTGAATGTCGACCTGCTGTGTACTGAATCATAGGCAGGCCAGCAAATGTTAATCTCTGCTAGTCTGCTTGTTAGGTTCCTTTGATCACATGTTGTGGGGAGGCCAATCACAGCTGATCCCCTCCTATTTAAGCTGGGTGAAATCTTCCACCTATGCCAGCTATAGTTTATTTGCTGGTCTGTGAGGTGTGGTGTCCCATATTCTCTGGTGATAATTGTGGTTTTTGCTTTGTGAGGTTGTGCAGTTTACCACGGTTGTTTTATAGTTTCCTTCCTGCTCTTGTTTTTCCTCCTTAATCTCTTCTTGTCTTTACCTTTGCATGTGTGTGTGTGTGTGTGTGTGTGTGCGTGCTGAGTGACAGAGTTTTGGGTTTCCCTTGTCTGTCATTATCTGTGATTTTCATTATACTCCTGTCCTGTCACTCCCTGGGGGGAGGAGGAATCAGATCAGGACAGGTCAGCAGCAGGGCCAGGAAGGAGACTCAGGCCTCCCTACCATCAGGAGTATCCCTGAGATTAGGGATAGCAAGGGGCCCTCTAGATTGAGGGACAGGTTAAGGGCCCCTGTTCCCCGCTATCCCAGAGTCATCGTGCCAGGTAGGTGGAGGAACCTGTGACAGATTTTGCACTGGGGTGAAAGCTCTTGCTGAAACATCTGACACATCAGAGATGCTTATTGGTACAAATAAAAAATAATTATCTTCTCTCACAACGAGACACAAGAAACTTGGCAGTCAAAAATTTATAAAGACATATTAGAAGCATTGATCAGTGATTGTTTGGGCACTGTGACCCCACTGATTGCTAAGGTGAGGGGGCAGAAATGTTCACCAAGGCATTGTTATCTTTCAAGACAGGCTCAAAGAAATTCTATTGAAGGGAATCTGCCAGCAGGTTTTTGCTTTTCCTTTAGAGAGCAAAATGAAGTAGGGGCGCAGATCCTGATTCCAGCAATGTATCACTTACTTTACTGCAGTTTTGATTAAAAACTGTTTTTCGCTGCTGCAAATTTAGCAGTTCTCTGAATGCTCAGCTCTGAATAACCCCGACTACACCATTTATTGTTGCCAGTTTCCTGTGTACACTTGCATTGGAAGAAAGCTGCTAATCAGTGGCTGGGATGAACTACATGGCAGGAAGCAAAGTAGTCCACTAGTAATAAACAGTGACTTTATAAAAACTGACGCAAGTAACCCAGTAAGTGACTCATTGCTGGAATCAGGGTTTCTGCCCCTACATCACGCTGCTCTCAGATTAGGGGTTGTGAGCAAAATACACTCCTTCTATGCCATTGGAACGTCAAATAAGTAAGATTTGTTTTACGAGCGCTCAGGAAATCATTCCAGCACATACACTTTGTGGTGTACAGAAAGTTTCTTTTTTTTTACATCATGTGACCAGTGTATATAGTACCCCAAACAAAGAAACATCATGTGACCAGTTTATATAGTACCCCAAACAAAGAAATAACTCTTCAGAACTATGCACCAATATGAGCTGCAGCGGTGTGTGTAGAAATGTGAAACTTCCTGCCCATCAGTGTTAGCTGACCCCTATCACATCATTCAGTTATAAGACTAGATGGTTTCTATCAGAACAAATTGGATTGTATTCTCTCACAGGGAGAAAAAAATCTGTTGACAAATTCCCTTTGAAGCCCACTTCAGTCTTGTATGAGAACAGCAATGAATGTCTCTACCCCTTCATTCTTGAGACTTTGGGTTTTCCAGTTTCTTGATTGACACAGATCAAAATTTCCAATATATCACTAAAATCTCCAATATTTTCTGAAATGAAAATGAGCGGCGTAAGAGGATATTTATAAAATAACAGTGTGTTTTTTGCTGCACTTACGACCCTCAGAAGGCCAATACAAAAAGTTGGCAAGAACAATTTCAACTGTTCACCCTAATCCGATTGTGGCACAGATCCGAATCCAGCTGTTCACCGCCATTATATTTTCCATCAATCTTGTAAACACATTTTATGTATTTTGCTATTAAAATGTTAATCTGGATAATGTAATTAAATGAATATCAGTTGGCGCAAAAATCATCTTAAAATGAATGATGGTATTAGTGGGTGATGTACGATCTCTTACGGGTTATTTTGGTTTTGAGAGTGGATAAAAAAGGAAAGTTAATTTGTAAAACAGTAAGAAGTGTGACACTGACAACGTGATTAGGTGATGCAGAACAAGCTAATCAGAAACAAACATAACGAATCTCGAGGACATAATTTGTGCTATAAATCTTCATATTTGATTAAAAATGTGAAAATGAGAATATAAGTGTGCTGCTCAGCATCACAAGAAAGCAAAAACCTGAAAATGTTCCTGCATTAACCATAAGTTTTTTTTTAAATTAAACATATATATGTATATATATTGTGATGGGGTGACTCACTCAGCTTGTGATATAAGGTAGCACACCACACAGCAACACTTACATTTAAAAGTCCAGTTGGTTTATTGATATATACATAAAACGCACATCACTACATCACTCACGGTTTTCAAGTCTTTTTGGTTGGCAGTACGCCTGCTCAGATTCAGATACGCTTCTGACTTATCCCAGTGGAGCTATGTCCACCTACTCTCACTGACCCCAGCCAGTATACACACCCCTCTCCAGAGGTACCTTTTGGAGGTATAGCAAACCTCCATACACTTACCTCGGTCAGATGAAGTGAACCCTCCCTCCAGAAGATCCCTTCAAAAGGCATCACAATCTCTTATCCATGGTCCAGGTCAGGACAAGTGAATCCTCCCTTCACTCAGAGGACGCCTTCCTGGAGAGTCACAGTCTCCCCACACTGACCATGTGGCAAACAAACAGTCTCAATCTTAACAGATAAGGTGGAGGAACATGAATAGCCAGACCTACCTGTCTCTCCAGCTATTTGTCAATCCTGACCTCACTACAAGTAGTAGAAAGGACATTCAGGCTTATATCACTTTCGTGATACATACTGGCTGCCATGTTACTAATATATATATATATATATATATATATATATATATATATATATACATATATATATATATATATATATATATGTATATATATATATATATATATACTGTATATATCCCATTGGTATTGAATTCTTTTATAAACCTAAGAATTTGCTCACTCACCATACCTTACACATTGAGACTTTTTCCAGAAATTGTGCAATTCTTGTCCGTTAAGCCTGCTTTACATGTTACGATTCTGCATACGATATTGTATGCGATCGTAACCGCCCCCATCGTATGTGCGGCACGCTCAATTTTGTTGAATGTGCCGCACAAACAACTCACCCCCGTCACACGTACTTACCCGTCCATACGACCTCGATGTGGGCGGCGATTGTCCACTTCCTGGAGTGGGAGGGATGTTCGGCGTCACATCGACGTCACGCGGCAGCTGGCCAATAGAAGCGGAGGGGCGGAGATGAGCGGGACGTAAACATCCCGCCCACCTCCTTCCTTCCGCATTGCCGGTGGGAGCCGCAGGACGCTGGTAAGATCTGTTCATCGTTCCCGGGGTGTCACACACTGATATGTGTGGTACCCCGGGTACGATGAACAACCTGACGTTCAGTTTTTAGGAAATGAACGACGTGTATGCAATGAACGTTTTACCGTTCAATTGCAATCGCACGTACCTGTTACACGCTGCAATGTAACGTACGATGCCGGATGTGCGTCACTTACGACGTGACTCCGCCGACACATCGTAAGATATATAGTAGCGTGTAAAGCGGGCTTAAGCTATGTCGGGTGTTGCAGCTGCTTCTCATTTAAGAGACGGAGCTGAGCTTCAATTATAAAATCAGCCCATGAACAAAAGTATTACTTTTTCGAGGGAAAATATCCAACAACCGATTCATCAAAGTATTTATACCGAAAAAGTGGTGTAAGAGTTTTGAAAAATCATAAAAGTTTGCTCAATGGAGCGTTGCATAATATTTTTGTGACTTTTGGTGTATTCACAACAGTTTGAATCAGCTCCTTCGAAATGGGTGTAGCTGTGGAGGAGCCAGGTCGGTTTGGTATTGATGTGCCTATCAGTCAAAGTCATCAAATGTGCTGGTGTTTTGTACTCTACAAATGCTATTTCAGTCCTGGCATGGTACATGGACGCATAAATCATTAAGAAGAGGTACCAAATACATTAAGTGATGCGCTCTTCTTAATGAATGTGTTGCTTTCTATTCCAGCAAGACTAGTGTAGAGTAAGCGTGCGTTACGCCAGTCTTGATATATCAGCCGGGTATTACCTAGTGTCAAAAGCGGGGGTGGTACCAAGTGTTATAAGTGGGGATGCTACCAAGTGTTATAAGTGGGGGTGTTACCAAGAGTTATAAGTGGGGATGCTACCAAGTGTTATAAGTGGGGGTGTTACCAAGTTTTATAAGTGGGGGTGTTACCAAGTGTTATAAGTGGGGGTGTTACCAAGAGGTATAAGTGGGGATGCTACCAAGTGTTATAAGTGGGGGTGTTACCAAGTGTTATAAGTGGGGGTGTTACCAAGTGTTATAAGTGGGGGTGTTACCAAGTGTTATAAGTGGGGGTGATACCAAGTGTTATAAGTAGGAGTGTTACCAAGTGTTATAAGTGGGGGTGGTACCAAGTGTTATAAGTAGGAGTGTTACCAAGTGTTATAAGTGGGGGTGTTACCAAGTGTTATAAGCAGGGGTGTTACCAAGTGTTATAAGTGGGGGTGTTACCAAGTGTTATAAGTGGGGGTGGTACCAAGTGTTATAAGTAGGAGTGTTACCAAGTGTTATAAGTGGGGATGCTACCAAGTGTTATAAGTGGGGGTGTTACCAAGAGTTATAAGTGGGGATGCTACCAAGTGTTATAAGTGGGGGTGTTACCAAGTGTTATAAGTGGGGGTGTTACCAAGTGTTATAAGTGGGGGTGTTACCAAGTGTTATAAGTGGGGGTGGTACCAAGTGTTATAAGTAGGAGTGTTACCAAGTGTTATAAGTGGGGGTGTTACCAAGTGTTATAAGCAGGGGTGTTACCAAGTGTTATAAGTGGGGGTGTTACCAAGTGTTATAAGTGGGGGTGGTACCAAGTGTTATAAGTAGGAGTGTTACCAAGTGTTATAAGTGGGGGTGTTACCAAGAGTTATAAGTGGGGGTGTTACCAAGTGTTATAAGTGGGGGTGGTACCAAGTGTTGTAAGCAGGGGTGTTACCAAGTGTTGTAAGCAGTGGTATTACTAAGAGTTATAAGCAGGGGTGTTACCAAGTGTTATAAGCAGTGGTATTACTAAGAGTTATAAGCAGGGGTGTTACCAAGTGTTATAAGCAGTGGTATTACTAAGAGTTATAAGCAGGGGTGTTACCAAGTGTTATAAGTAGGGGAGTTACCAAGTGTTATAAGTGGGGGTGTTACCAAGTGTTATAAGTGGGGGTGGTACCAAGTGTTATAAGTAGGAGTGTTACCAAGTGTTATAAGTGGGGGTGGTACCAAGTGTTATAAGTAGGAGTGTTACCAAGTGTTATAAGTGGGGGTGTTACCAAGTGTTATAAGTGGGGGTGGTACCAAGTGTTGTAAGCAGGGGTGTTACCAAGTGTTATAAGCAGTGGTATTACTAAGAGTTATAAGCAGGGGTGTTACCAAGTGTTATAAGTAGGGGTGTTACCAAGTGTTATAAGTGGGGGTGTTACCAAGAGTTATAAGCGATTGTGTTACCAAGTGTTATAAGCAGGGGTGTTACTAAGAGTTATAAGCAAGGGTTTTACCAAGTGTTATAAGCAAGGGTTTTACCAAGTGTTATAACACTTGGTAGCACCCTTGCTTATAAGTGGGGATGCTACCAAGTGTTATAAGTGGGGATGCTACCAAGTGTTATAAGCAGGGGTGTTACCAAGTGTTATAAGCAGTGGTATTACTAAGATTTATAAGCAGGGGTGCTACCAAGTGTTATAAGCAGGGTTGTTACCAAGTGTTATAAGCAGGGGTGTTACCAAGTGTTATAAGAAGGGGTGCTACTAAGTGTTATAAGCAGGGGTGTTACCAAGTGTTATAAGCAGGGGTGTTACCAAGTGTTATAAGCAGTGGTATTACTAAGATTTATAAGCAGGGGTGCTACCAAGTGTTATAAGCAGGGTTGTTACCAAGTGTTATAAGAAGGGGTGCTACTAAGTGTTATAAGCAGGGGTGTTACCAAGTGTTATAAGCAGGGGTGCTACCAAGTGTTATAAGCAGGGGTGTTACCAAGTGTTATAAGAAGGGGTGCTACTAAGTGTTATAAGCAGGGGTGTTACCAAGTGTTATAAGCAGGGGTGCTACCAAGTGTTATAAGTGGGGGTGTTACCAAAAATTATAAGCGGTTGTGTTACCAAGCGTTATAACACTTGTAGGACCCTCTTTATATAGGCCAAGTGTGACTACTTTTTCCTTCACCAATACCTTGATCGGTGACACGTATAGAGGGTGGCATACTGGAAAAGTCCTTTGATGTTAACATGTTTTGGTTTGTAAATGCTAAATCCAGGTTATGAGAGCCAGTGATTCCCAATTAAACCTGACACGCATTTTAACTCTTTACTTATTGGGCCCTATTTTTCTTCTACCACCACTACGTTTTTAAAACACAGTAGTCTGTGTACATGGGTAGAGAGTCATTCCTTTACATCTCACTGGGGCACCGAACTGGTAACATCAGGAAGTGTTACAGAGACTAAAGCCACTGTCTGCTCAGGGATGTATTGTTCATTGGACCAGTGACTATTTGCTGAGTTTCACCTCCTTTTTGCGGGTCAGAGAAGAAAATAAAGAAGGCATCTGGATGAATCTCATTGATAGTGCTGTTGGATGGGGCTTGGCCAAGGTTCCCAATGACAGAACCTTGACATGAAAAACATGTAACAATTGAGATTCTTAGCACACAAAAATGGCCAGTTTTATGTGAGCCCAACAGCAAGGTGGCCTCTTTTTGTTGGGTCCCTGCCTACTCTAATGCCTTTCTTTGGGTTAAAAAATCCCTCCAATTTGTGGGCGGACAGGAACCTGCAAATGGAGAATTAAAATCGCCTAAGTCTGAAGAGCAGGAGCTCAATCAGAAGGTATGACCCTGTACTTTAAGAAAAATACATTCTGACTTTAATGTGAACAGGTGCAAAGTGATCATGAAACATAACAAAAAGAAGACAGCTGTACTGTGTAGTGCTAAGATATGTGTAACAATGAATATGGGAATATAGGCATGCATTACTGCTATGAAAGGCAAGGATCCAACAGTAAGATGTTGCCTTGCCGCTGGCTGTTGGGCTCACATAAAACTATCCAATTTATGTGCTAAGTATCTAACTGTTTACATGTTTTTCATAGCAGTAATGCATGTCTATATACCCATATTCATTGTTACATATATCTTAGCACTACAGAGTACAGCTGTCTCCTTTTTGTTATTATGTTTTATATTCAGTTTGCACTTGTTCACATTAGAAGGATAGGATGTGATCTTTTTCTTAAATTACAGAACCTCGACTTGGCCACCAATGAAGTATCCAAATGTTGATGGAAACACAGTTCAAATCACTATCTTTCCAAAAGTTCTTTGAGAAGCTTGATGGCTCAATGGTTAGTACTGTTGCCTTATGTCATATCTTCAATTCCAACCACTGGCAACATTGGTGTCACGGTTCCGATTTGCACTGCATCTTGTGTGCCGTGACGTGCTGTTATGCTTTTCTGCACAGAACCTTCTGCCTTGAGATCCTCGGCTGTTTTGTACTCCTGTGGAATGGTTGCTTCTCTGCACTGGATCCCTCGCTGGTACTGAGAGGAGCTTGCTCACATGCTCCTTATTCCGGGCGATTGCTCTGCTTTATCAGGGAGCATGCTTGCCTGAAACAACACCAGTCGTATTGTCTGGTTCTGCAGTAAGTGCTTTCAGTTCATGTTTGTGTCTGGTTTTGATCTTGGCTACTTGATCCCCGACTATTACTGACTCTGCTTTGCCCACTCCCCTTGACCTTGTCGTTACCTCCTGGCTTTTGACCTCGGACCTCCTCCTGACCTTGTCTCTGCCTGCTTCCTGAATCCTATACGTACTCTCCTGGTATCCTGACCCTTTGCCTGTTACTGAAAGGAGCTTGCTCACATGCTCCTTATTCTGGGTAATTGCTCTGCTTTATCAGGGAGCATGCTCGCCCAGAACAACGCCAGTCATATTGCTTGGTTCTGCAGTAAGTGCTTTCAGCTCCTGTTTGAATCAGGTTCTGATCTTGGCTACTCGATCCCGGACTATTACTGACTCTGCTTTGCCAACCCCCTTGACCTTGTTATTACCTCCTGGCTTTTGACCTCGGACCTCCTCCTGACCTTGTCTCTGCCTGCTCCCTGAATCCTATGCGTACTCTCCTGGTATCCTGACCCTCGGCCTGTTACTGAGAGGAGCTTGCTCACATGCTCCTTATTCCGGGTAATTGCTCTGCTTTATCAGGGAGCATGCTCGCCCAGAACGACGTCAGTCATATTGCCTGGTTCTGCAGTAAGTGCTTTCAGCTCCTGTTTGTGTCTGGTTCTGATCTTGGCTACTCGATCCCGGACTATTACTGACTCTGCTTTGCCAACCCCCTTGACCTTGTCGTTACCTCCTGGCTTTTGACCTCGGACCTCCTCCTGACCTTGTCTCTGCCTGCTTCCTGAATCCTATACGTACTCTCCTGGTATCCTGACCCTTTGCCTGTTACTGAAAGGAGCTTGCTCACATGCTCCTTATTCTGGGTAATTGCTCTGCTTTATCAGGGAGCATGCTCGCCCAGAACAACGCCAGTCATATTGCTTGGTTCTGCAGTAAGTGCTTTCAGCTCCTGTTTGAATCAGGTTCTGATCTTGGCTACTCGATCCCGGACTATTACTGACTCTGCTTTGCCAACCCCCTTGACCTTGTTATTACCTCCTGGCTTTTGACCTCGGACCTCCTCCTGACCTTGTCTCTGCCTGCTCCCTGAATCCTATGCGTACTCTCCTGGTATCCTGACCCTCGGCCTGTTACTGAGAGGAGCTTGCTCACATGCTCCTTATTCCGGGTAATTGCTCTGCTTTATCAGGGAGCATGCTCGCCCAGAACGACGTCAGTCATATTGCCTGGTTCTGCAGTAAGTGCTTTCAGCTCCTGTTTGTGTCTGGTTCTGATCTTGGCTACTCGATCCCGGACTATTACTGACTTTGCTTTGCCAACCCCCTTGACCTTGTTATTACCTCCTGGCTTTTAACCTCGGACCTCCTCCTGACCTTGTCTCTGCCTGCTCCCTGAATCCTATACGAACTCTCCTGGTATCCTGACCTTCGGCCTGTATCTTGACCTCGTCTCTGCCTGCTCCCTTTGTGTTGTCGTGTCCTCCTGGTTTCTGATCCCGGCTTGTCTGACTACCTCTCTGCTTACTCTGTACGCTAGTGATTCCAGCGCCATCTAGTGACAAACCTCATACTACACCACATAGTGTCCAGTATTCCTTCCAGCATCACCTAGTGATTAGTATCACTACTCTGTGGTGTCAGGCATCACAATCGGTATGATGTTTGTATGCTCTGCTGGTTGGCTTTTTGAAAGGTTCTTCAGTTTCTTCTGACAATTTGGAAAAATATTGATAAGTTAACTTTTTTCAAATTAATTTTGGGATGAGAACTGTTGTCAATGATCACAGCCTCCACATTTAGTGCTGCATTATATCATAAGTACTATGAAAGCACAGGAATAAATAAAAAGAATCCCTGTGAAGCATTACAGTACAAGCTGACATGTACATAATACATTTCATAAAAGCAGAACTCATTGTATTGTGCCTCTCACCCACTGAAAGGGTTCAAGTGGCGCATCCTACACATATGAAACATTGCAGTTCACGGTCAAGCAAGTCTCATTGTTCATATAGTCGACGCATCTATGTAAATGATTCAGTTCTACATAATATATAGTAAATAATAAATAGCTATAATGTTCTGTACAATATTTTCCTTTCTATAAACTTATCATTGTAGAAAATGTGTCACAATATTGAGGTCTAAGGAAGGTTATTAAATAGATAAAAAAGAAAAACAAGAGTCTGAAAATTACAGTTATAGCAAAAAACAAATTTGAAGCAATTTAGAATGATATATTCGGCCCATTTTTGGGTTTGTCAGTTTGGTTCTGTCACTTTAAAACGCTATGAAACATCATCAGACCCCATTAAAGAGGACTAACCACCAGGATTTTCCTATATAAACTAAAGCCAATGCTATACTGACGCTATCATGCAGATTCTATACATACCTTTAGTTGTGAGATCGGATGTATAGTTTCTGAAATACAAGCAAGTAAAGTTTGTGAAATGCCGTTACTTGACTGATAGCAGCTACAGAATATATAATAGGTGGGTCGGGTTTTGCTAGTTACTCCCGCCCCTGTCTGCTGCCTGTCCTTCCTCCTCTTGTCTCTGTTATTACAGGGGGAGGAGGGAGGGAAGAATGACAGGGGGAGGAAAGACAGTGGGGAGGAAAGACAGGGGGAAGAAGGACAGGCAGCAGACAGGGGCGGGAATAACTAGCAAAACCCGACCCACCTATTAGATATTCTGCAGTACCTCTCATCAAATAACGGCATTTCACAAACTTTACTTGCCTATATTTCAGAAAGTATACATCCGATCTCCCAACTAAAAGGTATGTATACACTGTGTGCAGAATTATTAGGCAAATGAGTATTTTGATCACATGATTCTTTTTATGCATCTTGTCCTACTCCAAGCTGTATAGGCTGAGAGGCAACTACTAATTAAGTAAATCAGGTGATGTGCATCTCTGTAATGACATCAACACCCTATATAAGGTGTGCTTAATTTTTAGGCAATTTCCTTTCCTTTGGCAAAATGGGTCAGAAGAGAGATCTGATGGGCTCTGAAAAGTTCAAAATTGTGCGATGTCTTGCAGCGGGATGCAGCAGTCTTGAAATTGCCAAACTTTTGAAGCGTGATCACCGAACAATCAAGCGTTTCATGGCAAATAGCCAACAGGGTCACAAGAAGCGTGTTGGGCAAAAAAGGCGCAAAATAACTGTCCATGAATTGAGGAAAATCAAGCGTGAAGCTGCCAAGATGCCATTTGCCACCAGTCTGGCCATATTTCAGAGCTGCAACATTACTGGAGTATCAAAAAGCACAAGGTGTGCCATACTCAGGGACATGGCCAAGGTAAGGAAGGATGAAAAACCACCACCTCTGACCAAGAAACATAAGATAAAACGTCAAGATTGGGCCAAGAAATATCTTAAGACTGATTTTTCAAAGGTTTTATGGACTGATGAAACGAGAGTGACTCTTGATGGGCAGATGGATGGGCCAGTGGCTGGATCAGTAAAGGGCAGAGAGCTCCACTCCGACTCAGACGCCAGCAAGGTGGAGGTGGGCACTGGTATGGGCTGGTATCATCAAAGATGAACTTGTGGGACCTTTTCGGGTTGAGGATGGAGTGAAGCTCAACCCCCAGACCTACTGCCAGTTTCTGGAAGACAACTTCTTCAAGCAGTGGTACAGGAAGAAGTCAGTATCGTTCAAGAAAAACATGATTTTCATGCAGGACAATGCTCCATCACATGCATCCAACTACTCCACAGCGTGGCTGGCCAGTAAAGATGAAAAGATAATGACATGGCCCCCTTGTTCACCTGATCTGACCCCCATAGAGAACCTTTGGTCCCTCATAAAATGTGAGATCTTTGAGAGGGAAAACAGTGCACCTCTGGGAACAGTGTCTGGAGGCTGTGGTGTCTGGAGGCTGTGGTGTCTGGAGGCTGTGGTGGCTGCTGCACGCAATGTTGATTGTAAACAGATCAAGCAATGACAGAATCTATGGATGGAGGCTGCTGAGTGTCATCATAAAGAAAGGGGGATATATTGGTTACTAATTTTGGGGGTTTTGTTTTTGCATATCAGAAATGTTTATTTCTAAATTTTGTGCAGTTATATTGGTTTACCTGGTGAAAATAAACAAGTGAGATGGGAATATATTGGGTTTTTATTAAGTTGCCTAATAATTCTGCACACTAATAGTTACCTGCTCAAACAGATATCCTCCCAAGATAGCCAAATCTAAAAACCCCTCCAACTGCCAAAAATATTAAGCTTTGATATTTATGAGTCTTTTGGGTTGAGTGAGAAAATAGTTGTTGATCAATAATAAAAAAAATCCTCTAAAATACAACTTGCCTAATAATTCTGCACACGGTGTAGAATCAGCATGATGGCGCCATTATAGCACTGGCTTTAGTTTTATATAGGAAAATCCTGGTGGTTGGTCCTCTTTTAAATTTCCAACTGGTCTGTCTTTATAGCTATCACTGTAGAGATAAGAAAATGTGTTCACGACAAATCGAATTAGCCTCAAATTATTCAGCAAAAGCAGATTTGCCTGAATCCAATATTCTTTTGTGATTCTTTTAGTGCAAATCCACTGCAAATGGCCAAGTAGGGCTATGTGCGCACGCTGCGTTTTTTTGACGCTGCGTTTTTGTGCGTTTTTGGCAGCTAAAAACGCACAAAAACGCATCTGCATCGAAAAACGCATCAAAAAACGCATGCGTTTTTACCGCGATTTGGTGCGTTTTTGGCTGCGTTTTTCTGCGTTTATGATCTCTGCGTTTTGCTGCGTTTTTCCAATGCATTGCATGGGTGGAAAACGCAGAAAAACGCAGGAAAGAATTGACATGTCCATTTTTTTTTCAAGCTCAAAAACGCAGCTTAAAAAAACAGTTGTGTGCGGACAGCAAAAATGAAAACTCATAGACTTTGCTGGGGAAGCAAAGTCATGCAGTTTTGAGGCCAAAAGCGCACCCGAAAAACGCGCAAAAACGCCGCGAAGAACGCACTGTGCGCACATAGCCTTAGACTTTGCTGGGGAAGCAAAGTCATGCAGTTTTGAGGCCAAAAGCGCACCCGAAAAACGCGCAAAAACGCCGCAAAGAACGCACTGTGCGCACATAGCCTTGGGCTATGTGCACACGCTGCGTTTTTTTGACGCTGCGTTTTTGTGCGTTTTTGGCCGCTAAAAACGCACAAAAACGCACCTGCGTCGAAAAAACGCGGCAAAAAACGCACGCGTTTTGCCGCGATTTGGTGCGTTTTTTTGCTGCGTTTTGCTGCGTTTTTGCTCACTGCGTCCTTATGCGTTTTTTATCAGTGAACAAAAAAAAAAAAGGTCTGATGTCATTTCCTTCTTCAATGTGTTCTTCATTCTCCACTAGTGTATGCAGAAGAGCAGACAGCTGCAGAACTACAAGGCTCAGCATCCTCGATCCAATAGTGTATGCAGGACAGCAGACAGCAGCTGTCGAACTACAAGGCTCAGCATCCTCCATCCAATAGTGTATGCAGGAGAGCAGACAGCAGCTGTCGAACTACAAGGCTCAGCATCCTCCTTCCAGGACTGTATGCAGGATTTCTTTGCCCCCCCAAAAAAAAAAAATGACGTGGGCTTCGCCATATTTTTGTATGCTAGCCGGGTACAGCAGGCAGGTACGGGCTGCCCCCAACCCCCAGCTGCCTATTTGTACCCGGATGGGAACCAAAAATATAGGGAAGCCCTTTTTTTTTAAATTATTTCATGAATTTCATGAAATAATTTAAAAAAAAAATTGACGTGAGCTTCGCCCCATTTTTGAGTCCAGCCGGGTACAACTAGGCAGCTGGGGATTGGAATCCACAGTGCAGGGTGCCCATGCTTTCTGGGCACCCCCGCTGTGAATTGCAGTCCCGCAGCCACCCCAGAAAATGGCGCTTTCATAGAAGCGCCATCTTCTGGCGCTGTATCCAACTCTTCCGGCTGCCCTGATGCCGGGTGGCTAGCCAGGTAATAATGGAGTTAGGGCTAGCTGTATATTATCAGCTAGCCCTAAGCCCGAAATTCATGGTGTCACGCCAATATTAGACATGGCCACCATGAATTTCTAGTAAAGATAAAAAAAAAACACAACACAGAAAAATATTTTTATTAGAAATAAAACACAACACAATTAGTGACTCCATCTTTATTGAAATAACCCCCCTCCGCAGTAATCCTGGGTCAGGGTCCCGCGCCGTCCAATCAGGATCCAATATCATCTGATCGGTTTGCTGGAAGGCAGAGCGATCAGATGATGTGTCAGGTTAAAGGATGTGAATCACATCACACATCAGCTGATTGTATAAAAGCCGATTATACAATCAGCAGATGCATCAGTAGAAAAAAAAAAAAAATAATACTCACTTATGTGCTGAATACCGGCAGCTCCCGGAGCGATGGGGCGGGAGTCTGATCCCGTCCGATCGCTGCAGCAGCTGCCGGTAATCAGGGATGAAGTCTCCTGACGCATCCGCTGATACCGGCCGGGCGCCCGCGTCAGCCCGAGACTCGATCAGCTGATGCGTCAGGTGACTGCATCAGGTGATCCATCGCCAGGTCCTGCAAGCAAGGTCCTGCCCCGGGGAGACTGCGCACAGCCGGAGCGGGAGCGGCGATACCGTGAGAGGAGATGGGAGCGGGCATGGCACCGCGAGGCTGCAGACAGGTGAGTATAACTTTTTTTTTTTTTATTCTACTGTTAACTTTTGTTTTCGCAGCCGCTTCCACCTCCTGCCTGTACATGGCGCCGCACGGCAGCATACATGCCCAGGACGGGAGATGGAAGCGGCGGTGACGGTACCGGGAGGATTCATGCTTCTGTCTATACTGACAGAAGGAATCCTCTTCCTGTACACGTCACTTTACTACCCACCTCCTGCGCTTATAGCTGCGTTTTTGGTCTTAGAAACGCACCAAAACGCAGCTATTTGCGTTTCTCATTGCGTCTTTCAACATCCCATTGAACTCAATGGATGAAAAGCGCAGTGAAAAACGCGGGAATAATTGACATGCTGCGTTTTTGTGGTCACCACAAAAACGCAGCTGAAAAAAAACGCTGTGTGGGGACAGCAAAAATGAAAACTCATAGACTTTGCTGGGGAAGCAAAGTCATGCAGTTTTGAGGCCAAAAACGCACCCGAAAAACGCGCAAAAACGCCGAGAAAAACGCACCGTGTGCACATAGCCTTAGACTTTGCTGGGGAAGCAAAGTCATGCAGTTTTGAGGCCAAAAACGCCGCGAAAAATGCACTGTGCGCACATAGCCTAAGGGGTTTTAAAACCCAACAAAAACAGTATATTGAACTTGTGGCTCCCCTGTCCTGCTGCCACAGCTCCACACTCGGCCGTCCGCTGGCTCCCTCCAGCTTCGGTCTCTTTTGATCTTTTTCTCTGTGACAGTGTTTCCTGCGCTGCGTAAGCCTTGGGAGATGCAAGTCATGATATAACAATGTCAGGGCTTCATAACGTGCATCACCCGAAGTCTAATCAGTGCATGAAATGCTTAAACAGATAACGATCAGCAGAAATCCAGAGCTGGAGGGACCAGCGGAGGACCAGGCTGCAGCAGCGAGACAGGTGAGAGATGAGTTGTGTTAATATTTTTGTTTTAACACTTACATTTTCTGAAGAAAGGCCCCATAGCATAAAAAGCACATATTCAATGTATTGAATATCCTGAACAAATTCAAGCAAAATGCCAAATTTAGCAGATTTTCTCATCACTGATTTGAGTCCTGAACCTGGGTCATGACAAAATTTGGATGAGCCACAACCAGTAGAAATCCTGATTTACATTCCTAAAGAAAAATGCAATGTAATCAAAAGTCTAATTTTCCATTGCTTTTTGCCAGATCTCGATTATACTGTAAGCCAAGTAGTATCTAGTTCCTCCATAAAAGACAAAAGCCACTAAAAATTTCTGGATTCTTCTGGTTGAGCATTTTTGGGATGCTGTCCACTTGGAGTGGAATGACACATTATAAAAGACTTACATTGGGCCCCAAGACTCGTTGATACACCGCTATTTAAGTTTTTTCCCCCCAATATATGTGTTATGACTGAACCCTAACACTCTCACAGGTATGGACAAACCAGGGGAGATATAAAACCAGAAATCGAGAGGTCTCAAAATAGGCTAGTTCTTGCCCTAGATCTGACCCTGTTTTGTCCTTGCCTGACAGTGGATATTGGCACCCTAAGTTCACGTAATGGTGCCCCCCCACTCGTCGACGGCTGACGCTGAGTGTCCTTAAGTGCACCCTAAGCTATAAACCAAGTGTAACACAAAAACAACAATAAGCATAAATGAAGTGCGCACATGCCGAGGGTGAGACACAAGGCTAGGAACGTGCAAATACAGTCATACAGGAATGATGGAATACAAGAAACCAAAAATTATAACAGAATACATGGAATCTCTCCCAAATCTAAATGAAACAAAATAGGAGATAACTAGGAAGGGAGTCACACAAACAAACTGCAGGGAATAGCAATAGCAATGTCTCAGTAAGACAACCTTAACCGAGGAGCTGGGACTCCAGACAACCATCCAACCAGAAATATAGCCAGCTTTGAGGTATATGAGTAGTAAATATAAATAGTCCCTCTCAAAAAGATAATTTGGCAAGCCAAATGAGAAAGTGCACACACCTGAATAGAAGTTAATCAGGAAGGCAGAGAAAAAGAAAGACAAGAGATCCTTCAGCAGTTGGACCAACACAAAATAGGCTGTGGTCCAATCAAGATGGACTGTGACCACCAACCAGAGATCACCGTTTTGACCTCCAAACAATATGAAATGATGAAGAAAAAACAGAGATTGGCAGCACTCTGCGGTATTCCAAGACTTCTTTATTTTCAGATGCTGACAGGTGATACGGACATGAGGGAATGGAGGGAGTATTTCTATTTCCTTTCAATTTTTTTACTATATGCAAAAGATTGGTTATTATCCAGTATTACTAACTATGAATAACAGTGCTATCTACTATAAGATATTGGCATTATGTGATTGTTTTTAATAATGTTTTAACTCTAACACGTGAGTCAGAAACTTTATATTTAAATAGTTAACACTCACGTTTTCTGTGTATGGACCCGTGAAAGCACCCCTAGAGGTGCGAAACGGTACCGTCGTCCTCCTGCTCCACTCCCTCCATTCCCTCATGTCCGTATCACCTGTCAGCATCTGAAAATAAAGAAGTCTTGGAATACCGCAGAGTGCTGCCAATTTCTGTTTTTTCTTCAATTTGAATGCTATTGCTGGGCACTGGCACCACGGTTGGCGACTTCGTTTTCCCATCAAATCAGGAGAATTATCGTGAGTGTACTTTGTCATGATCACACCCGGCACGCCAAGAAAATCCACATGGCAAGAGCCACATTGAATATCGTGGAGCGGGATTAGTGAATCACCTCCTGTTTTGGTAAGCAGTGCTGTGCACTTTCTTTCTAAAAATATAACAATATGAAATGATGGTATGCGTTTTGGATATGCCATCATTTATTGATAGTGGTGACAACTGCTGTAACCACTTTAGATTGAGGGTGCACAACTGAAATCACTTTATTGGAATAGTGGTGCAGTCCTGAAGGCCCTTCAATCTCTTAGTTCTCCAGTTCAGCAGGATCATAACTCAAAATATAAAGGTTTTGCTCACCTCCTCAATTTACAAAGAAAAACTATTTTGAAGACTAAAATACAAAATCAAGATAGTCATCCTGTTAACCCCCAACCACTCTCTTTCTAACCGCTACCATATTGATCATAGTACTTCCTGGGCAGACTTGGCCGGAATGTTACACATGATGGCAAGTGGATGGTAACGATACTCAAATGTCTATCTGGACCAATCAGGGTGTATGGAACCAGTTCCTGAACATTGTGATCCAGTTGGAAGGACATGTGACTGGTGGATCCAACTACTGGCCATAGCGGAGACTCGTTAGCTACAGTTTTTGGCTAAAGTGGTCACATGCCTGTCCAGACCAAATGGGAAAACTGGCAATGAGGTGAGAACCTTTAAACATAATAGCAATAAGCCAGAATAGTTTATGATGGAGTACCCCTTTAAGTAATGTAATGTATTCCTTAACATTCTGTAAAGACATGCTGATATTTCAAAGTGTCTCGAATTCAAATTTAAATATTTTAATACAAAAAAAAAAATCCCTGAAGGACTCCAGTCGTGAGGCAGCGCTTTCAGCTGCTTTTTTCTTTTTTTTTTACTAAGACAATAACTACAGATGAAAATGTCAGTCCTATTATCCGATCCTGAAGTTGTGCCCTCCAGGAAACTCTCTTGTTAAATTAAACTGCAAAGAGCCGGACTCGATAATTGCAACTTTCCTTGGCATTCTGATATTTGTATTGTTAATTGTCTTCCCAATTATATCTTTATTAAATGTCTTTATAAACTTAATTTAAAAGACAAATTTCTGCTGAAATGTGAAACTTTACTAAGAAACACAAGGACATGGTTTAGGCTCAACTGCATCATTCTATGCAAAAATGCAATTATCCTACGGTCGGGGGGATAATCCTGTTGCGATTCTGTTTTTTAGCAAAGTAGCTGCTGTGCATCAGAGGATGATGTTGTTATAATAATTTCCTCTTCCCGACATGGCTGTTTTTTCTTCCACTTTCCACTTGGTATAAAAAATAACATGACTTTGTGATACTCTGTTACATGGGTGCACATAAAATTCATGGGACCCCATAGCTAACGTTTTAATTGCACCCCCACCCTATAAAAATGAGTAGGCAACGTCGTACCTGTCATTGCTTGACTTCGGTGACTTTGGGTTGTGTGTTCGGTTTCCCTCTCTGTTGGACCACAGCCTGTTTCGTCTTTGATCAAGGATAGATCTTTTGTCTCTCTTTTGCATTACCGTGCTGGCTTATTTCACATCTATTCAGGTGTTTTAATTTCCTCATGTTGTTTGCCCTATCACATCTTTGGAAAGACTAATTAGACTCACCATGGCATTGCCTTCATTGCTCAAGTGTTTTCACTTTCTCGTTTTGTTTGCTCTATCACATCTTGGGAAAGACTAATTAGACTCACCATGGCATTGCCTTCATTGCTCAAGTGTTTTCACTTCCTCATTTTGTTTGCCCTATCACATCTTGGGAAAGACTAATTAGACTCACCATGGCATTGCCTTCATTGCTCAAGTGTTTTCACTTCCTCATTTTGTTTGCCCTATCACATCTTGGGAAATACTATTTAGACTCACCATGGCATTGCCTTCATTGCTCAAGTGTTTTCACTTTCTCGTTTTGTTTGCCCTATCACATCTTGGGAAATGCTATTTAGACTCACCATGCCATTGCCTTCATTGCTGCCTTTATTCTAAGGTTGTTGGATGTTTGGAGTCCCAGCTCTTCAGTTAATGATATTTTTGCTGAATTATCTCTATTACTTTTCGTTATGGTTTGTTTGTGGGTTTTCCTTCCAGGATACTTCACATTCTGTAATGTTTAAGATTTGAGGGGTTTCAACGTCTTCTGTAAATCTTTTGGGTCTCTTTCATTTTCCTCCATCTTCTTTATATGACTATGTGATTACATCTTTAGCCCTGTGTCTCATCCTCTGCTTATGTGCATCCTTTATGTTTTTTGTTGTTTTCTGGTACACTTGGTAAGGTGCAGTTAAGGACACTCAGGGTCGTTGAGTGCTGGTGCCATTGCGTAATCTTAGGGTGCCAACCTCCCCGGTCAGGCAGGGACAAATTAAGGTCAGATTTAGAGCTTCTCCTAATCTGAATAGGGGCCTGTAGATTGCAGGGTTTATACCTCTCCTGTTTGTCCAGCCCCTTGTCAGTGGTAGGACTCAGTTCTAACAGTATCTCACAACTTTTATAAACAGGGATGTATGTATTGTGGCACATATACAATATTTATGCACATATTGAAGGCCATTAGTGTTCTCCCCCAAGAAACCCCTTTCATGGCCATTATAGAGATTGAGGTTCTCAAAAATACCCCAACACACAGAGCATAATACACCATATCATATATGTCATGATATGATAGTCCACACTCACTATGATGGCCCACAGCCATCATTTAGTATGATGGCCCATCAGTGTCATGATACCACAGGCCCATAGGCTAGTTTCACACTTGTGTTGAACGGCATCCGTTGCATTACGTTGTGTGACGGATGCAACGGATGCGTTGCATATAGTGGCACAACAGATGCAACGGATCGTACAAAACAACGGAATCTTTTTTTTTTTTTCTTTACAGTTTTACCGGTGGCAGATTATTGTGAACGATCAGCTGATCAACCGGCTGCCGGGCGATCAGCTGATCGCTCTCAAAAGCCGGCTGGCAGGCGATCAGCTGATCGCTCTCAAAAAGCGACTGCCGGGCGATCAGCTGATCGCTCTCAAAAGACGGGCGATCAGCTGAGCGCTCTCAAAAGCCGGCTGCCGGGCGATCATCTGATCGCTCTCAAAAGTCGGCTGCCGGGCGATCAGCTGATCGCTCTCAAAAGCCGGGCGATCAGCTGAGCTCTCAAAATCCGCGCGATCAGCTGAGCGCTCTCAAAAGCCGGCTGCCGGGTGATCAGCTGATCACTCTCAAAAGCCAGGCGATCAGCTGAGCGCTTTCAAAAGCCGGGCGATCAGTTGAGCGCTCTCAAAAGCCGGCGGCCGGGTGATCAGCTGATCGTTTTCAAAAGCCGGGCGATCAGCTGAGCGCTCTCAAAAGCCGGCTGCCGGGCGATCAGCCGAGCGCTCGGCCACCAAGAGACAAAACAAAGTTTCTGTCGTTTAAAAAAAAAAAAAAAAAAAAGATGAGCATGCGCATTGAAAAAATAAAGGAGTCCGCCGCTCAAAAAACGTTACATGCTGCGTTCCTTCCGCCCGCCGGAAGGAACACAGCGTCGGCCAGCGGAAGCAAGGCAGGTCCATCAGTCGCAATATCCGTCGTCCATACAAGTCTATGGGAAGCAGCGGAATCCGTTAACGGATTTACGGATTTAGCTGTTTTCCAAAACGGCGGATTGTGACTGAAGGAAAAAAACACAAGTGTGAAACTAGCCTTAGTATGATGCTTGCTGAATTCCCACTCAGTGTGATCACCCCTCAGTATGATACTCCACATCCCCCCACGCCAGTCATGTTCCCTACAGCCCCTCACACAGTGTGATGGCTCCTCACTATGATTCCCTCATAGGTGCTTACCCAGAATAATGACCCTCAATGCCATCCACCCAATCAGTATGATGGCCTTCAATGCCAGCCCCCCACTCAGTATCATTTCCTCAAATGCCAGCCCCCACTAAGTATGATGGATTCAAATGGCAGCCCCAAACTTTGTATAATAGCCTCCAATGGCAATCCCACTCAGAATTGTGTCCCCCTCAGCCTACCCCCCAAACGATTCTCAGGCAATGTGAGTAATCTGTGACTGCTGGATGGGAGCCCTGAGAATTTGATGTTGTGTACATGTGACGTTGTGCCAGGAAAAGAGGTAGGAGGTGGCGATCATGGCTCCCATCCAGTAGTCACAGATTATTGATGTAGTCGATGAACTGAGTCCTGTGAATCATTTCAGTTCCTAGGCTTTTATACAATCATTGTTTACAGTGGCACAGGTGACAGGTGGCAATAGTCATGGGTGAGGGATTGACTCCAGATGCCCCAGCAGGCTACATAAAAGACTTGGTCTGGGCTGGGTGTGGACTTGGGTCATGTGGACTGTACACTCGTGTAGGCCGCATGTTGCCATTTGGGTTGGCTGGCCAGGACCAAATGACGACTCCTACAAGGAGCCCACGAGTTCAGTTTCAACAACAACTCTATACTTAACGGTTTCTCTTCACCAACTTTATATACGAGATATCCGGCTCAAATCTTCCAGCACATTTCAGTTTCACAGAGCATATTCAGAAATGTCTGCAGTTCCCACTGGGCTATTTCCAATCTCACCGGTCCTGTGAGTCCCAGCACAACCCAGTTTAAAGCTATGGTCCAATTTATGACAGGTAATTTCTCATTTCTCAATTTACTGTCTCTTTTCCTCATTCCTCATAGAGGAGGAGGTAAGGGTCTTTGCCTGTGTAGAGGCTTGTGCTCCCATTTGCTTCTGAATCCACATTTCTTCTCCTCGTAGAGGAGGCGAGTGTAGCCAATAGTGCCAGAATAGAACCTTGCACTCCCAGACGCTTTTGAAGACACCACCTGAGAAACCCAACTTTGCTCACATCTTAGGCTCTTCTGATTCATTATCCTTTAGGCTTGGCACTTTGTGACTAAAGTCCTGTCCTCTGGACCCTCCTGTCTGGGGTCACTCTGTTTGATAGCCAGTCTCTATCTTCAGCATTGTCTCGTGTTCTGTGTCAAGGTCAACAGTCAAGGATCACGCTATCTCCCCTCCTCTCTCCTTATTTCGTCACAGACCACCCACTGCATGTGGCCTTGATGGCCAACAGACTATACGTCCATATCTATCACACACTGGGTCTTCACTAACTTTCCAGAAGGAACCTTCTCTCTCCCTATGAACTAATCCCTCCCATTTTGGGCTAGTCCCAACACTTAACTGTCTCTTACCCTATAGTCTGACCTCTGGCAACTACATACACAAGTACAACATATTTTCCTATACATATAGTCTTACTATACATTATACAGTAACACATTACAATGCATCACATTACCATCACAATTCACATATCACATAATTTACACAAGTTGCAGCGCGCAATTCACATTACACGACAATACAACAAAAGGAACACAACAGTAGCAGTCCACCTACTTACAATTGCATAAAAAAACATTTGTTGTGCTTTGGGTTAAAAAAAAATTCTATTTCCTCAGCTTGAAGGTGACTATTTAATACATTGTGCAGCGCCTTGTACTAATGATGTGTAATAATGGTGTACAGAGCTCTCCTAGTAAAAAGTAAAATAAAATGCAAAGCTTCTTTATTGGATTGAGCCTCATGCAGGCAAATTCATGGAGCATTTTAAAGGTATCATGTCATATAAAATTTCCCATCAAGGTTTTGGATAGGAATATAAAAGCATAATAAACGCGGTTTGTGATCTCGCTGTCGAGATAAATGTCATGTGGGATTTGTCTTTGAAGCACAGATCTGTATTTCTGAACCTGGTTGTAAAAAATATATTTCCTTACATGTAGCTACATTTTTTTGTTGAAATACAAAAGATGTAACTAAATGGACTTGAATTTTCCCATATAGCTATATAATATAGATGAAGCAATTTGATTGTTGTGTTTCGTCATTCAAGTTTTCGTAGAGAAAGATGAGCGAACCGATTTACTCAAAATATTTAGATTCACCAGAATCTGAAATTTGTTTGGATACAATTTGCATGAATTTAGAAGGACGGTATTTTTCTAGATTCTTTTAATGGCTGGGTAAATGTTAAAATAATAATAAAAAACTTCATCTATTGGTCAAATTTGAGCAATCTCTAGTATCTATGTAATAATTCCAATAATTCCACTTGGTGCTGCTGACTCATCTGGAGACCGAATTGTTGAGGAGGGCCATTGGATCAAATACTTAATTAACCTTTAGACATAGAGGATTGAGGGAAATCGCCTAGGAAATGTACTATTTCATCTTACATAGTTTGTTCAGATATATACACGAGACACAGATCAAAGATGGCTGCCGTTTTCTGTCCTTTACACCCTGCCCTGGTGTGCATGGAATGCAAGGAATGTCCAGATGTAAGAGGATTACCATATAAGGAAATGACCAACCCTACTGATGATCTCATGGACCAACCCCACTGATGACCTCATGAACCAACCCCACTGATGACCTCATGGACCAACCCCACTGATGACCTCAAGGACTAACCGCACTGATGATCTCAAGGACTAACCCCACTGATGATCTCAAGGACCAACCCCACTGATGACCTCATGGAACAACCCCACTGATGACCTCAAGGACCAACCCCACTGATGACCTCAAGGACCAACCCCACTGATGACCTCAAGGACAACCCTACTCATGACCTCAAGGACCAACCCCACTGATGACCTCAAGGACTAACCCCACTGATGACCACTAGGATCAACCCCACTGATGACCTCAAGGACCAACCCCACTGATGACCTCATGGACCAACCCCATTGATGACCTCATGGACCAACCCCACTGATGATCTCATGGACCAACCCACTGACCGGCCAACGGATCAGCCCATTGACCAACTACTGGACACATCCAAGCATGCCCACTGTCGAGCCGACCATGCCCCTTTTCCTTGTTTATATAAGTCCATGTACTTGGAATAAATCTCTCTCGCTCATGTTGCCATTTTACTCTGATCAAGAAGAGATTTCACATCTGACTCTGTCCTGTGTTAACTCTTTTAAGCATGCACTTGATCCACACTAATTAGGTCAGGAGCATGCAACTCGTGAACCTTTGTAAGAGTTCACCCTAACAGAACCCTTGTATTCTTGATCTGTCTTAAAGGGAATCTGTCACCAGATTTGGCGACTATAAGCTGCAGCCACCACCAGTGAGCTCTTATATACAGCATTGCAGAACACTGTATATAAGTGCCCAGGCTGCTCTGTAGAACGTAAAAAACACTTTTATTATACTCACCTAGGGGGCAGTTTGGTCCGATGGGTGTCACTGCTCTCCGGTCTTGTGCCTTGTCTTTGCTGCGATCTCCATCCTACTTCTATCCAGCCGGTCATGTGCAGGTACACTTCTCTCTGTCGTGCGGAGGGGAGCTCAAAGTACTGTAATGAGCAAGCACTAGGAAAGGTTAAAGACCGCCCGCGCATGCGCACTACAATACTTTGATATGGCCTCCGCAGGGCAGAGAGAAGAGCGCATGTGCAGGAACGCAATGCTGGCTAGTGTGGATGATGTGGGATGCATCATACGGGCCTCAGAAGAAGGAGGACAGCCGCAGCATGGACGTGCCAGACCAGAGAGCAGCGACACCCATCAGCCCAGACCGCCCCCTAATTGAATATTATAAAGGTGTTTTTTTACATTCTACAGCGTGGCCTAGGCGCTTATATACAGTATTCTGGAATGCTGTATAATTCACAAATGAAATCTAATTAAAAAGGTACCATTAAAGGGATTGTCAGGTCTGAATAGTAACATTAGAACATTAACGAGGTGAAAAATAACAGAATTCTTCACCCCCATGGAGCCAGCGCTGGTCGCTCAAGTGGTCTTCACTGGTACCAGAAGTAAAGGTACAGAAGTGCTAAGGTCTTTGATATGCTACAGTGGTCAGGTAACTGAATAGTAGCCTCATCAAGGAGACACCAATATACGGCAAATGTAAAATGACCTCACCCTCCAGATCATGCATGGACATCAGACTCATATTCTTGACCATGGCTCAGTTTTTTCTGCTTACTCAACCCTGGTTCTTCGGCCTGTCAGTGTTGACTCCTGACTATCTTGATCCCTGAGTTTACCAGACCAGTGGGTACTATAGAGGCTATAACTTGAAATTAACCTAACCAGCTTGGGCTACTTTCACACATCCGGTTTGAGCCCTGCGGCTCAATCCGGCTGTGAAAACTATGCAACGGATGCGGTGAAAACACCGCATCCTTTGCATAAGTTTTTACATGCGGCCGGTCCGTTTTTTTCCGGTTGCGGCATGCTACTGAGCATGCGCAGTGGAAAATACCGCATGCGGCGACCGGATGCGTTTTTTTCCGCATCGCGCCGCATCCGGCCTCCATAGGGATGCATTGAAAAATGCGCCGCAGCGGCCGGATGCGGCGCGATGCGGTGTTTTTTGCCGGAGCAAAAAACGTTGCAGGGTACGTTCGATCCGGCCGCCGCATCGGCTAAATCTGCCGCATGCGGCAAAAACCGGACCGAACGCAAGCCCCTGCGGCACAATGCGGCACTAATGTAAGTCAATGCAAAAAAAAACCCGCAATCGGCGTTACAAAAGCCGGTTGCGGTTTTTCTGCAGAACGCCGTATTGTGCCGCAGAGCAAAAATCCGGATGTGTGAAAGTACCCTAAGGGTGAAAAATGAAGTCTCCAAATGGAACCATTTTCCAGTTACCAAAATTGACATAACGTTCTAAATATTGACCTAAAGTCATTGCATGAACGTAAAACAAAGGGCACTAATTTTTAACAACTCCTAATGATGGCCTCACCGTATCTATCAAATTCTTGGTGAATATACTTTTTAGTTTTGTTCTTTTTGAGTCTTTTTATTTTCTAAAATTTTGTTCTTTTGAAGTTTTACAAACCAGGAACTTCTAGTACCAATAAATTTCTCTCTTTAATACACCAGTCATTTCGGAATGAACTTCTCCTCTGACTTTCACCTTTTACCTTTTCAATAAGTTTTCTTTTTAAAAATTTTACGACTTCCTCCAGAGTTATGTATTTTTAAATATATTCCTGGCATAAAAGACAAGTTAAGACTTTTGTAGAACAATTTGTACAGATCATCAGACACTCGCACATTACATTTCCATGTCCTCCTCAAAACTTAGCGCTAGATCCAGGTTGTTTGAAAGTTTTAAAAATTGGTAGAGTTGGGAGAGTTGGTAATTATGCACAATGTTCACGAAAAGACTCCTCTAATTTTTCAGGAGTAATTTTCCAAAACCTGTACTTGTGAACGCAGCCTAAAACTATGAATAGGTACTACCTTAATTAGAAAAAACCCTTAATGACAAATTCACCACATGTACATCTGATTAAAAATTTCTTGTGTTATGATCGCCAGGCGAGCAGGGATTTTAGGGAACTCACTGGGCCACAGCACTCAGAAAACCCAGAGGGGCTTAACTACGGAACCACATCTGGTTTTCACCAGATCCTCTGATGGTGGAGGTGCTACGTTGCAGGTGTGAGACCGGGTGCCACTCGGGAAGACTGGTGCTGCATCGGTTGGCCCCAGGGGTACGGGAGGGATAGTCTATGGAGATAGGTAATAGCGGTAGCAGGTGTCGAGGTTTCAACCAGGACGGATGGATGGGGAAGCAGCAGCTGGTGTGGATACTTCACAGCAGCGGATATCGTGGTTAGTGGCTGAGGTGGCAGCTTGTAGCAGCAGTGGCAGATTAGGAATATCAGCAGCAGTACTCTGAAACACAAGCATATGTCAGCAGCGGAAACTAGCTCAATACAGCAGCAGCAGAGACAGCGGCACAGTTCTAGGGGACTTGAGAACTGGCAACGTACAAGACTTATCACCCAGGCACTTCCTAAAGGGAGGAAGTACCTTAAATAGCTCTAACCCTCAGATGACCTGAGAGGCACTTCCGGGTTAAGGGTACACTGGCCCTTTAAGAAAGTGAGTGTGGCTGCGCGAGTTCCTATGGAAGAAGTAGGCAATGACTACAGAGCCCTCAGGGAGAACAGCGGCATGGGGCGGGAACCACCATAGAACGGCCAGATAGGTGAGAGGGCCAACGTCCCCGCCGGGGGAGGGGGCAGGACCATGTGGGGACGCCCGTGTTGGCGTTACCGACTGCTTACTTTTTCCCATATGCAAAACGTATGACTTGCTGATTCTTAGGATTCCAGCATTGGCACTTACAAGACTTCCAGAATGGAGTGGACTGATGGCTGTTCATGCCACAATGGCCGTAGAATGCTTGTCTACCTCCGTCAGTTCCATATACAATGAATGATGCCATGGTCACACATGAGAAAAGGGCATTTTACAAACCTATTCTCGGGAACAGTGGGGGTCCCTGCTATTTTTGGGGATCAAATAAAATTAGTTCCTGATATTTGCGTTGTCCTAGCACACCGAGCTACATCACTTGAACACAAATCTGCTGTAACTGTAATTGTAATAAAAGTAGTTTGTGCTCTGAATTACGGAGCAGGAGATTCAGATGTACATAAAATTTTATTCCACAGATGAGCCCGGTATTTGGTACTATTCACACGTAGGGCAGATCCGCCATTAAAATTTAATTCGTCAACAAAAGAATATTGTGTGATATTAAAGTTGTAAAGATTAATTAAATAAAAGGCATTAGGAAATTAAATTCAATGTAGCAGACGGATCAGAGCTAAGGCGCTTGTTGCATTTGGGAATTAAACTTAATGTTGGTATTAGGGGATGTCGAGTGTGTAATGGGAAATTTTAGCTTTAAGGGGTTTAAATAAAATTGTTAAAATTTATTGTGAAGACCCCACGATAAGTCTCAACTGACCATGTGCCCAAAGGGATTATATTTGGGGGGCACCAAAAGATTTAGGCTGCATTATACAGAATATGACTTTGTAAAGTAGAAAGAAGAGAAAGGAGAGCAAGATGAAAAATAAAAGGCAGAGGAAGAAGAAGGGGAAGAGGAGGAGGAGGAAGAGGAGGAAGAATAATGAGAAGAAGTAGAAAAAGGTCGGGGATTGAAGACAATAAGAAGAGGAAAAGGAGGAAGAAGAGGAAGAGGAGGAATAATAATGATAATAATGAAAAGAAGGGCAGAAGGAAACGAACCAGAAGAAGTGGAGGAAGATGGAAAGTAAGAACATGAGAAAAGGAAGAAGAGGAGTAGGAGGAAGAGAAAGAGGAGAAAAAAGAAGAGGAGGAAGCAGAAAAGGAAGAAGAAGAGAAAGGGGAGGAAGAATAATGATAATGAAAAGAAGGACAAAAGGCCAAAAAAAGGAAAAGAACCAGAAGAAGAGGAGGAGGAAGATGGAAAATAGGAAGATCACAAAAGGAAGAAGAGGAGGAGGAGAGAAAGAGGAGGAAGAGGAGGAAGAGGATAAAGAAGAGGAGGAAGAAGAGAAAGTAGAAGAGGGAGACGCAGAAAAAGAAGAAGAAGATGAAGAGAAAGAAGAATAATGATAATAATAATAAGAAGGACAAAAAGCCAAATAAGGAAAAGAACCAGAAGAAGAGAAGGATAATGGAAAATAGGAAGATGAGGATGAAAATCAAGAAGAGGAAGAGGAGGAAGAGAAAGAAGAGGAAGAAGAAGATAAGAAAGAAGAAGAGGAGGAAGAGGAGAAATAAGAAGAGAAGGAAGCAGAAAAGAAAGAAGAGGAGGAAGAATAATGATAATGAAAAGAAGGACAAAAAAACAAAGAAGGAAAAGAACCAGAAGAAGAGAAGGATAATGGAAACTAGGAAGATGAGGATGAAAATCAAGAAGAGGAGGAAGAGAAAGAAGAGGAAGAAGAGGAGGAAGAGGAGAAATAAGAAGAGAAGGAATCAGAAAAGGAAGAAGAGGAGGACGAATAATGATAATGAAAAGAAGGACGAAAAGCCAAATAAGGAAAAGAACCAGAAGAATAGAATGAAGATGGAAAATAGGAAGATGAGAAAAGGTAGAAGAAGAGGTGGAGGAAGAGAAAGAGGAGGAAAAAGAGAAAGAGGAGAAAGAAGAGGAGGAAGAGGAGAAAGTAGAAGAGGAGTAAAAGAAAAAGAAAGAAGTGAAAGAAAAGAAGAAGAAATAAAAGGAGAAGAAGGTTGAGAAGCTGATGTACAAGAGGAAGCTTTATAAGAAGAAGATGAAAATGAATATGAAGAAGGATAAGAAGAAGTAAAAAGTAGGTATTGTAAGAAGAGCAAGAAGAAGGACATGAAGATGAAGGGCAAGAAGAAGATATTCAAGACATCTTCCTTCTCTTCAGGCACTAAATGGGACAGTAACCAGTATATATGTATATATGTATATATATATACACTATTGTACCGCCCCACGGCCTCGGCTGCGGCCGCTGAGCCGCTCGGATCCATGCTCGCGTTCTACGGGTGGTGGCTCGAGCCTCTCACGGACCCAGGGGTCATATCGCTCTGCAAGGGGGTTTGGCGCTACGTGCGGGGGATGCGGGTATTTGGTTTTGGGATGATTGTTCATGACGCCACCCACGGGTTGTGGTGATTGTGGAAACCACCGCTGCGGTGAAGGTACGGGGACTCCTTCCCGGGAGCGGTGTAGTGGCGCACCTAGGTGTTGACCCCTCCGTGGGTAGGGGATGTTGGTCCCGGGGCCCGATTGGCGAGGGCAGGGGTGCAGGGCGCAGTGTTGCGGTGCAGCACGGTGCCTGAGGGCACTGGTGTACTCACTCTGATACAAGACACTGGAGGCACTGGTAAACCAAACGGGGTGATGAACGGGGCCCGCAGCCGGCTGCAGCTTCTCCAGTCTGGTTGGCAATGTCCGCCTTTCTCCTGCACCTGTGTATGTATCTTGATTACTGTGCCTGGGCACTGGTAGTCCGCTCCCCGGTGTATAATTGTCGTAGGAGCCCGTTTACCCGCAGACGCTGGCCCTTTGGATCTCTGGCCTTTGGCGGTGGCTCCTATCCGGACGGGTTGGGCTGTTGCCTTCAATCGGGACTTAGGTGGGAATGAACCCCTGAGGTCCAGACCGCAATCAGTTGATTTGACTATGGTGGTGGCTTATAGCCTAGTTCGGGGTCTGAGTACCCTGCCTGGTGCTCCGGTATCCAGTTGGCTCCCGGATCGGTTCCGGCGGGCCACTACCCTGTTCCGGTCCCTTACGGTTCCACCGGTCGTATTCCCGGTCTCCTGCAGGTGGCCACTACCGTTTGCCTGCCTGACTGATTGGGGGTCCTAGGCTCCAACCCAGGCCCCGCACAGAACTGTACTCCTCTCACTTCCAAACTTAATCTCGGTCTGCTTGTGTTTTCCTGCCTCAGGCCAGCAGACTCCTCGGGGGGCATGTCTATCCGCCTGACTCCGCCCACCTGGTGTGCTTGTCTGACTCTAAGGGAGGCAATCAGGTCTTTGGTTGACTGATGGTACCTTACTGGGGTGGGGGTGTATGTGGTGTGTGTAGTGACCTGTGACCCCTGGATGTCCAGGGCGTCACACTATAAGAAGGGTTGTTGTTTTTTTGGTGATATGTAAAATGATGCCAAGGAACTTTATACCTTCCAAAATGTAACCTTCCCCCTCTCTGGGTGGTGTGGAACTCTATGCAGCCAAAGCTTAGGTATGTGTGGATACTTTTTAGCTTTACACAGGTACTGTATACTATGGACAAAACATGGCATTTTTAGCTATGTGGCATGTCCTTCGGCAATGTATGGCTGTGACTTTACACTATATGACCACCTCTGTGCGCTATGCACAGTGTATGGAGGTCCTCCATCCTCCATCCTCACCATCAATATTAGTCTTATTGTATTATTAGTTATAGATATACAGTATTTTCCATTACCTATGTCCAATAATTATTAGTTTTTTACAACTGTCCCAAATATATATCCCAGTCGGTCTGAAACCCTATGACAGCGGTCTTTGTCTGCTTTTGCCCAGGGGCGTTGTTCAGAGCTCTGGCGCTTAATGAAGCAGTTTGCCTCTGCGAGATCATCATCTGAGTTGGCAAATTGCTAATGTGTTTTGTGTTTTGTTGCTCAGACATGACTTTATCCCTTTGCTGTATTTTTAATCATCTGCAAACCAGCTCTTCAAAGTAACTCTCCTATTTGCATCTATAAATACAGCCAGTTTGAAGTATATTAAAAACTAACTCAATTATTTTAGAATTATGCGCAGTGCACAGTTATAGACTTGTAAATGGCATTCCATCAGATAAATCTAACTTTTCGCGAGCAACCAACAAAAACATATACATTGCTATATTTCTGAATGCTCCGCTAGTGCATTAACACTTAATGCAGGAGAAAAGGCAATTATGGTCCCGAGTGGCTTTTGCGGTGGGTTCAGCTATTTAATATACAAGCATTTGTGCCGTATATAACGTAAACTATATGGAGATAATTACCACAGGCTTGGCTGCTTTATATGCAATCCATGACTGATTCCACAGTAATTCACTAACAAGCTAATGTGTGCGCGTCAGTCAGACAGTCAACTGCTGTCTGCCATTGGAGAAAACCGAGGAAGCAATGGCTGCCACTAGAGGATGCGCCATAAATGTCAGAGTTGACAATATCTGTTGATTGCTCAGTCTATTACCCCATTTGCCACTGTACCAGGGTAACAGGAAGAGCTGAGGACAGTGCCAGATTTGGCACAGTTAATAGCTTTACCAACTCTGAAGTAACTGCGGGCTGCTATTTTTAGGCTGGGAAGAGCCAAATAATCATAGTTCTTCCCACCCTAAAATATCAGTCCCCAGTTGTCTGCTGTCCCTTGGCTGGTTTTGCAAAAATTGGGGGGACCCTATGATTTTTTTTTTAATTATTTGTTCAAATTATAATGATAGCTGAGGGTTGCAGCCCATAGCTGCTGCTGTACCTGTGCTAGGTATAAAGATTAGGGGAACCCACATCTTTTTTTTTCTAAAATTATTTATTAACTGCTAAATAGCTGTACAAGCTATCTCTCTATCTATCTATCTATCTATCTGTATATCCCTCTATCTATCTATCTATCTATCTATCCCTCTATCTATCTATCTATCTATCCCTTTATCTATCCATCTATCTATCATCTATCCCTCTATCTATCTATCTATCTAGCTATCTATCTATCCCTCTATCTATCTATCTATCTATCCCTCTATCTATCTATCCCTCTATCTATCTATCTATCTATCCCTCTATCTATCCCTCTATCTATCTATCCCTCTATCTATCTATCTATCTATCTATCTATCTATCTATCCCTCTATCTATCTATCCCTCTATCTATCCATCTATCTATCTATCTATCTATCCCTCTATCTATCCCTCTATCTATCTATCCCTCTATCTATCTATCTATCTATCCCTCTATCTATCTATCCCTCTATCTATCCATCTATCTATCTATCTATCTATCTATCCCTCTATCTATCCCTCTATCTATCTATCTATCCCTCTATCTATCCCTCTATCTATCTATCTATCTATCTATCTATCTATCTATCTATCTATCTATCTATCTATCTATCTATCCCTCTATCTATCTATCTATCTATCTATCCCTCTATCTATCCCTCTATCTTTCTATCCCTCTATCTATCTATCTATCCCTCTATCTATCTATCTATCTATCTATCTATCTATCCCTCTATCTATCCCTCTATCTATCTATCTATCTATCTATCTATCTATCTATCCCTCTATCTATCCCTCTATCTATCCCTCTATCTATCTATCTATCTATCTATCCCGCTATCTATCTATCTATCTATCTATCTATCTATCTATCTATCTATCCCTCTGTCTATCCCTCTATCTATCCCTCTATCTCTCTATCTATCTACCTATCCCTCTATCTATCTATCCCTCTATCTATCTATCTATCCCTTTATCTATTATCTATCTAACTATCTATTATCTATCTAACTATCTATCTCACTGGTTAAAGGGTATTTTCAAGTCTGATAGTTATACCCTATGCGGTGGCTAACAGATAGCTTTCCGTTCACTGAGGGTCTGTCCTCTTGAACGCACACCATTCCGACAACCAGAGCTCTGGAAACCCCCTTGTGACTGGAGCCATGGACAATCATGAGCACTGCCGCTCCATTCATTCTTATTGGGAATTCCTATGACCAGCTGGGTGCAGCGCTCGACTATCTCAATTTGTCTATTCAGAAAGTTGCTTGAATTTACATTTAGGAAACAGAGTAACAATACAAACAATTAGGACAGAGACATCCACAGCATTGAAGTCAGAAATATCAACATTATTCAAAGCTCTCCAACCCCTGCCCTGTATATACAAATCTAACCCACTTACCTCCTTCTTTGCTTTTTCACTTTGTTTGCTCCTCATACATCTGGTCCTAAAATTTTAACTGTGTAGCCCCCATATGGTGTAGCTCTGTATTCCATACATTGAAATCCCCAACCTTTAAAGGGAACTTGTCACCTACTCACCTGTGGGGCGGTCCGATATGGTCTAGTCCTATAGGCTTCGCTACTCTCGAGTCCAGTGCCTCCTCTGTCCTTGAGATTTCCATCCTCCGTGCTTCGTGTGGATGACTCATCCTACGTTATCCACACAGTGCCCTCCAATGGGCTCCTACGCATGCGCACTTTGCTCTGTGCCGCCGAGGGCAAAGTACTGTAATGCATAGGCGTTCTTTGACCTTTTTCTGTACAATACAGTACTTTGCTTTGACTTCAGCAGAGTGAAGCTCAATGGAGGGCCCATTTTGGATGGTGTAGGATGCGTCAGCCACATGAAGCTAGGAGGACGGCAATTGAAAAAAGATAGGAGGTATTAGACTCAAGAGCAGCGATGCCCATTGGACCGGACTGTATCGGACCCCCTTGCAGGTGAATAGGTGGCAGGTTCCCTTTAACACTAGAACTACTGGACTCGTGAGTGACACCTATATAGAAATACATGGTGCAAAGTAGTCAAAATGACTACCTCAGTAGTTCTAGTGTTAAAGACTGAGGATTTAGTATAGAAGATTGGAGGTGCCGGACCCAAGAGTAGCGACACTCATTGGACTGGCTCATACCGGACAGCCTCGTAGGTGACAGGTTCCCTTTAAAAGTCCATCTATCTATCTATCTATCTATTTCCAATGAACACCCACAATTGGGCGCCATAAATTTGTAAAAAAGTGGATAATGAGAACTTTGCCAGCTGTTAAAAATGGGGACCTCAATAAACAAAAATTGAACACGAACTATTCATGGAAAAGTTTTCAAGGATCCTGCTGAATATAGAAAGAAAGGTAATTGATATAAGCTCCAAAGTAAGTGAGATCCACCTAGATGTAATCCTTCACTTGGCGTTGTAATGAATTCCACTTTTTCTGCATATCTCCGTCTCTCAGATAAATATAGGACTGGTAATTTTCTAGTTTGAGTTTTGCCCTCGATCAACTGTCAAGAGATTTGGGAAAATAGACCCCAATGGTGTCTTCTTATTAATTAATGCCTCGGGTTGACCTATTCTTACAAAAAGCTCTTCACGCATTTCTACAATGAAAGTGCATTTCCCCCTTTTGAATTATTAATTCTGTTCTCTTGATATAATGAATGTCTAAGGGATTTAAATGAGATACAGAAGCATTTGTTACCGGCTCCCCGAGGAACATCCGGGTCTTGTTGTCCTGTTGTCGAGAGCACAGTCATTGCTTCTGTGATCACATAATGTGGTGCCACCAGTGAAGGTGACCTTGTACGTACACGAGTCTCCAGCTCGGTGGACATCACTTTTCCTCCAGCTCTAAAATTAACTTCCAAAACATAAAAGCCGATGTTAAAATTAATGCACACGTCTTGTCATGTAGAAACAACCCTACAGAACCGCGGATATTTCTTTAATGATCTACTTTTTGCTTTGTGTTGACGGTTAAAGCAAAATTCATCCCGTTGGGTCAGGCTTGACCTTGACGAGACGGTAGTTCGATGATAAAACCATCGGCTGAATTAAAAGTTTGTTTGCATAGTCTGTAGTGTATATAAGAGCAATTGCTTCAAGGGTACAAGACAGGTTAATCATTGTGTCCTTGGCTCCAGCTGCCAAGAAGCAGTTTGAATAATAATTTGGTTTTGTGAAGATTTTACTTGACAAATAATGACAAGTTGCTCACTGATTTACCATCAATAAAGTTGTCTGAAATCACTTGGAATTCTCAGTTTGTCTTTAATGTTCTTACATCTTCTATTTTTCATGACTATTGATCATGCTCTATCTCTATTGTAGAAACAACATCTATCGGGTACCCACAGGATAGACGATCACTATATAACAAGTGTATGTCTGGCCCCCCAATAAACCAAAAAACAGGATACCCCAAATCACCATTGTGAGTAGGTTGCTAGTGAGCATGTGTGATCACGCTTAGAGTGAAGGGCTGCACATGCTCAGTATAGCTACATTTACCCAATGGAGTTTGAAATCCACTTTCTTGTGATTGGTGGCCATTCCAGAGGTTGGACCCCCATAAATAAACATTTATCAGCATTTTGTTGTTTATAGGGCAACTTTTTTTAAGAAAGTTCTCAACTTTTCACAATCCTTAAAGGTGTTATGACAATGGGGTGATAAAAAAGGTCCAACTGCTGGGATCCTGAGTAATCAACTGTGATCCTGTCACATATGCTGGATATGCCAAGCATGGAGGGTGCGTTCAGACTTCCATGTGTCTGACGCAAAACAAGACACAACTTTCAAAGGGACACGATAACATTGGGCGGCCCTTGAACTACTGAGAGGGGATGGTGGGACACCTCCTATCCTCACATGCAGCTGTACCTACTCTCATATTCAGCCTCTATACAGTCTCCACAAATGTCATTGAGCAGGAACTCGAGACCCTAAAAAACCCTGTAGATCCCTTGGTTAGTGAAGGGCAGGTGAGATTCACTAGACCCCACTACTGCCCTAACAAGACACAAGGTAAGGTAAGACAAACAGGGGAGAAAAGCAACAAAATAATAAAGCCAGAGAGCAGGAAACCTTCACAACAGAAGCTTCCTTCAAGGCGGCCAGAGAACAAATGAGTTTGTATCTTCAGCAAGGATTGCTGGGAAGACACCTCTATTTAAACCTGAATGGGCATGGCTGCAAAGCAGCTGCAGCTGAAACACTCACCTGGGAACTGCTGGACAACAAAACTGACATTAACTCCTGATGCACTGAAAGAAATGAAACCATATTTAAATGAAGAGTCCCAGATGGAAATGAGGGATACCAACCCTGAATTTGTCACTAGTCTCCAAACATAGAGAGAGGACCATGATAGATCTGGGGAGAAACTTGGTGCTAAGTTTATATTTTCTGACACCACCAGAGAGTAAAAAAAAAAAAGCATTGCATAGTGCCCACTCAGATCAATAGGTTGTCTGTGAAATACAGGAAAGGGAAGATCCTACAGAGTGAACAAGTATATGTCTTAGACTGGTGAATCCTCACTGTGCACAGTGTGCACGCTCTCAGGATTCTCTGGTACCAGTGAATGTGATTTGAATACATGCCGCCGTGTGTCGACTACATATGCGCAGCCTCACTCAATATAAGTGAATTGAGTGAGGCAGAATGCGTCTAGTGAGAATGTGGCTGGAAGTATACAAATATCACACTTGAGGTTACATGCTGGCACCAGAGAGTTCTGACAGCTGGCACACTGCGCACTGTGAGGATTCACAAGTCTGCAGTTACATAGAGTGACTGCAAACTTATACCAAAGGCCGGGAACCCCTTTAAAAAAGCTCTCAGTTATGAACCTGAGCTTAGTCATGTTGCTGAGGGTGAGCAGTCCCATTGTGAAATCCTTTTCAAAGGACAAGAATAGGCAGTAACGGACTAACCAGCTGGGCTATGGGCAGCGCCTAAAGGGTACTTTACACGCTGTGATATCGGTACTGATATCGCTAGCGAACGTACCCGCTCCCGTCGGTTGTGCGACACGGGCAAATCACTGCCTGTGGCGCCCAACATCGTTTACACCTGTCACAGGGACTTACCTTCCCTGCGACGTTGCTGTAGCCAGCGATCCGCCTCCTTTCTAAGGGGGCGGTACGTTCGGCGTCACAGCGACGTCACATGGCAGCCGTCCAATAGCAGAGGAGGGGCGGAGATGAGCGGCCGGAACATGCCGCCCACCTCCTTCCTTCCTCATTGCTGGTGGACGCAGGTAAGGAGATTTTCCTCGTTCCTGCGGTGTCACACATAGCGATGTGTGCTGCTTCAGGAACAACGAACAACATCGTACCTGCAACAGCAACGATATTAAGGAAATGAATGACGTGTCAACGAGAAATGATTTTTCACTTTTTTTGCGCTCGTTGATCATCGCTCATTGGTGTCACACGCTATGATGTCGCTAACAGTGCCGGATGTGCGTCACTAACGACGTGACCCCGACGATATATCGTTAGCGATGTCGCAACATGTAAAGCACCCTTAAGGGCCAAAAGAGGTAAATCCTTTAATGTACTTGTTAAGGCTGAAAAGCAAAAAAAAATGACTAAAGTGAGTGGTAAAGGACCCAAGAGTCCTTTCGCTCTTCCTTTATAGGAATGAAATAATAAGTTTCCACAAAATTGCATTTTTCACGCTTCACAATTTTACAATTTTTTAAATCTGGTATGTAGAGTGCATTATGTGGTAGTATAACACTTTACTTTAGGGCTATAATTAGTGATCAGGTTGCATTTATGAGATGCCTTCAGTCCCTATAATAGAAATTTAGCAGTGACCAGTAAAAAAAAGGAAGCCTTGCGTTACGTCAAATCAACTAAAGGCCGCTTTACACGCTACAACATCGTTAAAGCAAAGTCGTTGGGGTCACGGAATGTGTGACGCACATCCGGCCGCGTTAGCGATGTCTTTGCGTGTGACACCTATGAGCGTTTTTGAATCGTCGCAAAAACATGCAAAATCGCTAATCGGCGACATGCCCCCCTATTCCCAATTATCGTTGCTGCTGCAGGTACGATGTTGTTTGTTGTTCCTGCGGCAGCACACATCGAGGAATGAGGAATGAAGGAGGTGGGCGGGATGTTACGTCCCGCTCATCTCCGCCCCTCCGCTTCTATTAGGCGGCCGCTTAGTGACTTCACTGTGACGCCAAACGAACCGCCCCCTTAGAAAGGAGACGGTTCGCCGTTCACAGCAACGACGCTAGGCAGGTAAGTAGTGTGACGGGTCCGCGCGATTTTGTGCGCCACGGACAGTGAGTTGCCCGTGATGCACAAACGATGGGGGTGGGTACGCACGCTAGCGATCTCGCAGAGTGTAAAGCGGCCTTTAGGTCCAAGATTATAGCACCTTCCTTGTGCTTGGATCAACAGATCATGATACCAAATTATTTAATGTCCAGAATTTTACAGGCTCCTTTAAAAAGCATTCATGCCACATTTTTTTTACTTTACACCAACAAACGTAAATGTATTATATTGGGATTTTATGTGATATGCCAGCACTAAGTAGCAAGTATTTGTGAAGTGTAAAGGAAATGTTACATAGTTTTCTAAATATTTTTAAAATGTGAACATGAAACTTGTGACGTGCATTTGTATTCAGCTGGAATAAAATACTGAGTAATCAATTTCCTCCAGAAGTCACCGGATTAGCAACTTGAGTCCACCTATAATTTATTCTCAGTATAACTACAGTTGTTCTGTGAAGACCTCAAAGGTTTGTGAGGACATTAGGGATCAAACAGTATGGTGAAAGCCAAGGAACACACCAGACAGGTCAGGAATAAGGAGATAAGGAGAAAAATAAAGCAGGGTTAGGTTATAAAAAAATAGGCCACATTTTGAACATCTCACGGAGCACTGATCAATCCATCATCCAAAAATGGAAGGAGTACAGCACAACTACAAACTTACCAAGACGTGGTCGTCCACGAAACTGACAGCCCAAGAAGGAGAACACTAATTAGAGAAGCAGCCAAGAGGTCTATAGTCACTGGAGATGCTGCAGAGATCCACAGCTCAGGGGAAGAATCTGTTCACAGGATGACTATTAGGGCTGCTTCTCACTTGCGAGTCTCTCGCAGTAGAGCAATGGTAGAAATTCTCGCATTGGAATCGGACACATGTTAGTGAATGATTCAGCTCTCATCTGCGATTTTTTTCTCAGTCCAAATCGGACTGCAGCATGCTGCTTTTTTGCGAGTTTCTACTGTGAGTCTCTCCAATGCAAGTCTATGGGAGCGTGTAAAAAATCGGATGTCACGGGACGGCACTCATACCATCCTAGTGACATCCGATTTTCTAAATACATTTCTCGCATGTTTCCTAAAACACTGGAAACGAGTGATGTGTCACAATGTCTGTCAATCACTATTCTCTGTCAGTCGGTCTCTCCCTCTCGGTCTCTGTTCTCTCTTTGTCGGTCCGTCACTATCTCTGTCCCTCTCTCACAGTCTGTCGGTCATTTTCCCCTCCTCTCTCATATACTCACCGTTCCCCGATCTCCGGCGCTGCACGGCTTTCTCACTGCTGTGGCGGCTTTTACTATTTTGAAAAAGCCGGCCGCTCATTAAACAATCTCGTATTCCCTGCTTTCCCCGCCCACAGGCGCCTATGATTGGTTGCAGTGAGACACGCCCCCACGCTGAGTGACAGGTGTCTCACTGCACCCAATCACAGCAGCCGGTAGGCGGGTCTATACTGTGCAGTGAAATAAATAAATAAATAATTTAAAAAAATGGCGTGCGGTCCCCCCCAATTTTAATACCAGCCAGATAAAGCCATACGGCTGAAGGCTGGTATTCTCAGGATGGGGAGCTCCACGTTATGGGGAGCCCCCCAGCCTAACAATATCAGCCAACAGCCGCCCAGAATTGCCGCATACATTATATGCGACAGTTCTGGGACTGTACCCGGCTCTTCCCGATTTGCCCTGGTGCGTTGGCAAATCGGGGTAATAAGGAGTTAATGGCAGCCCATAGCTGCCACTAAATCCTAGATTAATCATGTTAGGCGTCTATGAGACACCCTCCATGATTAATCTGTAAGTTACAGTAAATAAACACACACACATGAAAAAATCCTTTATTAGAAATAAAAAACACAAACACATTCCCTCATTACCAATTTAATAAGCCCCAAAAAGCCCTCCATATCCGGCGTACTCCACGGACCTCCAGCGTCGCTTCCAGCATGAAGGTGACAGGAGCTGCAGCAGACACCGCCGCTCCGGTCACCTCCAAGCAGCAACTGAGGTGAGTAGCGCGATCGGCTGAGCTGTCACTGTTGGAGGATCCAGCGGTGGCCGCGATTAACCTCAGTGACAGCTCAGCTCAGCCCACCGGCTGCTGTGATTGGGTGCAGTGAGACACCTGTCACTCAGCGTGGGGGGCGTGTCTCACTGCAACCAATCATAGGCGCCTGTGGGCGGGGAAAGCAGGGAATACGAGATTGTTTAATGAGCGGCCGGCTTTTTCAAAATAGTAAAAGCCGCCGGAGCAGTGTGAATGCCGTGCAGCGCGGCGCCGGGGATCGGTGAGTATGAGAGAGGGCTGCTAACTTCAGTCACTCGGGGGATTAGTGGTCACCGGTGAGCCCTTCACAGGTGACCGCTAATCAGGACGCGGCACAGACAGAGCCGCAGCATGACCATGAAGTCGGGTTAAGTTCACCCGAGTTCATTCTGATTGTGCGGCTCTGTCTGTGTCTGCTGTCATCTGCCATTCAGCTCTGCTACATGGCTGTCTGTGTCTGCTGTCAGCGGCCATGTAGCAGAGCTGAATGGCAGATGACATAGTAAAAAAATACGCATTACACACGCATTACACACGCATTACACACGCTAGTAAAATCATTAATTTATTCAGAAATAGCATCACACTTGCATTGCACTCGCACCTAACGTGAACTAAAATCAGCCGAGTTTTTTTCAGCCCAGTCGGACCGATTTTACTCGCATAGATGTGTTTCCACCCTTAGTCCTATACTCCACAAATCAGGCCTTTATGGAAGAGTGTCAAGAAGAAAGCCGATTTTGAGAACCATAAGAAGTCCTGTTTGCAGTTTTAAAAAGCTATGTAGGGAGACACAGCGAGAATTTGGAAAAAGGTGCTCTGGTCAGAGGAGACGAAAGTAGAACTATTGAGGCCAAATACAAAATGCTATGTGGGCAGAAAACTAACATTGTACATCACCCTGAAAACACCATACCCACTGTCAAACATAATGGTGGCAGCATCCTACTGTGGGGAGAATTTTCTTCAGCAGGGGCAGGGAAGATGGTGAGAGAAGAAAATCTGTTAGAGGCTGTAGAATACTTGAGACTGGGGCATAGATTAACCTTCCAGCAGGACAACGACCCAAAACATGCTGCTAGAGCTACAATGGATGGTTCAGATCAAGGCATTATCATGTGTGTGAACGCCCCAGTCACAGTCCAGACCCAGATCCCATTGAGAGTCTGTGGCAACACATGAAAATTGCTGTTCACAAACATCTCCATCCCATCTCACTGAGTTGGAGCTCACGTGAAAAGAAGACCAGGCAAACATGTCACCTAGAAGTGCAAAGCTGAAGCTGGTAGAGACAGGCCCCAAAAGACTGCTGCAGTAATTACATAAAACGGTGGTCCTACAAAGTATTGACTCAGGGGGGCTGAATACAAATGCACATCACAATTTTCATATTTATACTTTTAAAATATTTAGAAAACCATGTATAATTTCCTTTATACTTCACAAATTTTTGCTACTTAGTGTTGTTATATAACATAAAACCACAATTAAATACATTTAACTTTGTGGGTGTAATGTGCAAAAATGTGGAAAACGTCAGGGACTATGAGTACTTTTTTAGGCACTGTAGTTCCTATTAATATTTATCCATTGCATGTTGTCCTGATCATTGTGTCCAGTTATTTGGTGTTCCAATCCATAGTATTCAATGATTTAGGCCCACAATTCTAGAACAATTGTTTTTTTTTGTTCTTTTTCTTATTTATGGAATTTAGGCGAGATCCACCTGCTTAGCCCAATACTACGGCCCATTCATGCACTGACCAAATATCTTGCCATAGATGTTTCTTTCTTTCGCTTTCTTCCTGGCTCAATATATACCAAGATGGCATAAGATAATCAGCTTGTAAAAACCCCCCAAAAAAATCATCTATAGTGACTTGTTTATGCTGTTTGTAGTCAGTCGGTGGATCTCATGACTAAAAGATGTGCTGGTGGACCTGGCCATATTCATTGGACTGACCACCCTGTAATGGTATATATTCTTTGAAATTATCAAATGGGGTATTGTGGCTGAATATTGGAACGGTCAGAACAGCTGAATAACACAGTATTTGAAAGTCTGGGCCACAATGATATCACGAACTTCCACTAGGTGTCACCAGATGCAACTAGTGATGGGGAAGTCAAACAAACCGGAGGTCAGGAGCCAGGTGGTCATGTATGGAACACAGGGATGAAGCAAAGCCGAGGTCAGAGCACAAGCCAGAAGATCAGAAGCCAGGAAGTCACATAAGGTACACTGGGGGGAAGTGGAGCCAAGGTCAGGGTACAAGCTGGAGCTCAGAAGCCAGGAAGTCACGTAAGGAACACTGGGGAAAAGTGGAGCCAAGGTCAGGGTAGAAGCCGGAGGTCAGGAGCTGGGGAACAACGTCAGAGTCAGGGACACAGGAGGAGAGAGGTAACAACAGTTCCAGAGTAGGAGGACAAGATCAAAGCACAAACGGGAGCCGGAACACTTACTGCAGGCAGGAGCTATGACTGCCAGCGTTCCAGGTGAGGTTGCTCCCTAATCAAGCAAAGCAATCACCTGGACCGAGGCGCCTGGAGCAAGGTCCTACCCAACACCAGCGCAGGAACGAGGACAGTAAACCACCTGTCCACCGGCACAAAATACAAAACAGAACACCGACTCTGCTGGAGAGCAGAGCACCACGGGTTAGTACCATGAGGGCGGCACGGTGGCTCAGTGGTTAGCAATGCAGTCTTGCAGCACTTGGGTCCTGGGTTCTAGTCCCACCAAGGACAACATCTGCTAGGAGTTTGTATGTTCTCCCCGTGTTTGCGTGGGTTTCCCCCCACACTCCACAAAAACATACTGATAGGGAATTTAGATTGTGAGTCCCAATAGGGACAGTGTTGCCAATGTATGTAAAGCGCTGTTCAATTAATAGCGCTATATAAGTGAATAAATATTAAATATTATTATTATGATTAGCTAATTGCCTAAATATTCATTCATTCGTTCATAGTAGGTGACTGAATCCTGTCAATGGCTTTAAAGACCTTTTTTTTATTAAAATCATACATTATTTTTAGGATATATAACCAGGGCAGTGCAACCAAATATATTTGAGTCAGTTACAGCCCTCGGAGATTGTCCAAAATGTGCCATAATGAGTGAAACCATTTCCCGTTCTTTGGCTTCTAAGAATTCTTTGATATTTCCGATGTTGCCATGCTCAGTGCATTAGAGGATGATTAGGTGACTTGCTCTCTGGTAATTGCAGTACTTTACACTTGTTGAATTGACTGTCCATGCAGATATGGATATCACAGCATATACATGAAATTATTTTTGGTTCTTGCTTCCATCCTACATTTGCTACCACCGCAAACGTTTTCCACAGACGTCTGTAGAACCTTCAGTTGATACATCTCAAAGGAACACATAATAATTAACTTACGCGAGAAGGAAGCCATTCATTCTGTGATAAGAATATTGGTAGAGTTTAGAGAAAACAAGGTTTCTTTGATGATATATTTGACTAATGAAACAAGAGTAATCTGTTTAATGAGAAAAACGGAAATGGCAATAAAATTCAGTAAAAAAGAATTAAAGCTCTTTTTTTTCCTACAAAAGTGTCTAAATCGTCACAAAGACATTAAGGCGTACTAAAGGCCCCGTAACACGCAATGACGTATCTAATGATATATCGCCGGGGTCACGGATTCCGTGACGCACATCCGGCATCGTTAGCGACGTCGTTGCGTGTGACACCAACGAACGGCCGTTAACCAACAAAAATACTCACCTTATCGTTGATCGTTGACACGTCGTTCATTTTCATAAAATCGTTGATTGTTGCAGGACGGAGGTTGTTTGTCGTTCCCGAGACAGCACACATCCCTATGTGTGACACCCCAGGAACGATGAACTGCAGCTTACCTGCGGCCACCGGCTATGAGGAAGGAAGGAGGTGGGCGGGATGTTATGTCCGCTCATCTCCGACCCTCCGCTTCTATTGGGCGGCCGCTTAGTGACGCCGCACGAACCGCCCCCTTAGAAAGGGGTGGTTCGCCGGCCACAGCGACATTGCTAAGCAGATAAGTCCGTGTGACGGCTCCTAACGATATTGTGTGCCACGGGCTGCGATTTGCCCTTGACGCACAAACGACGGGGGCGGGTGCTTTCACCAGCGACATCGCTAGCGATATCGCTGCGTGTAAAACCCCCTTTAGATGAGTCATGGAGAATTCTGCTAAATATCAAACTCTGAACTGCAAACTCTATGCAATATCACAATATGCTGACATAATCCGTCACAGGCTGCCATCCACGAGAGCCACAGAGTGACTACTGATAGCAAACTAAACCACTAATGACATACTATCGCTAGAGATGAGCAGATCTGGTGATATTCAAATTCACAAAATTGTGCAGATTCGCCAAATCCTGCAGATAGGTGATAACTTGTTTTTTACTGGCAACTATTTAATTTTGAAATTGCGGTTACATAGGGTGTGACCATGGCAAAGCCCGAGCATGTGCCGGGGCTGCTGACCTCAGTGCTTTTTTCAGCTGGATGTGCATCCAAGGATGCAAATTGCTGGTGGCGCATGGCATTGACATCCCTCGTCACTCACAGCAGGTATGCCGATGTCAGGAGCCAGACTGTGTGCTGGAAACAGAAAAGAGCTCTGCACATCATGGGAGCTGGAGAAGGTGATAAAAATGCTTTCTGCTTTATGCATTAGAGATCAGCATCAGAATGGGGGAAATATATGCCAGGAAGGGGTCCAGAATGACATATATACCAGGAAGGGGAACATATATACCAGGATGGGGGGCATATATACCAGGATTGGTTACATATATATCAGGAAGGGCCCAGGATGGGGGACATATATACCAGGATGGAGGACATATATTCCAGAATGGGGGCATATAAACCAGGATTAGTTACATATATATCATGAAGGGCCCAGGAAAGGGAACATATATACCAGGATGGGGGACATATATACCAGGATTGGTTACATATATATCAGGAAGGCCCCAGGATGGGGGACATATACCAGGATGGGGGACATATATATCAGGATGGGGGACATATATACCAGGATTAGTTACATATATATCAGGAAGGGCCCAGGAAGGGAACATATATACCAGGAGGGGGGACATATACACCAGGATTGAATACAAATATATCAGAAAGGGTCCAGGATGGGGTGACGTATACCAGAATGGGGGACATATATACCAGGATGGGGCTTAGGATTGGAAACATATATACCAGGATGTGGAATAGAATGGAAGGAAGGATTTGAACTCTAGTGCCACCTATTGGAAGTAGCAATCCTAAAATTCAAAAGTGGCTTTCCAATGAGCTTTGTCATATGAATTATGATTTATGCCAGATCAAAACCCCAAATTGCAGACACAGTGTTTTTTTGGTGATTGCCCCTCGTCAGTGCAAAGTCTGAGATCTGATCTGGCTGTATGAGAAGCTATAATGGGGTCAATGGGGAGACAATTTGCATGTTTCCCAGAGGAGCATTGCAGCTATAAGACTCCTCACTGGCAGCCAGATTGGTTTGTCAGTCTCCGCAAGGAGAAAAGTTTTCCCCTTAGACCCCATTATAGCTTCTCATACAGCCAGATCAGATCTCATACTTTGCACTGACAGGGGGCAATCACCCTGAAACTCCGTGTCTTCAAATTAAGGTTCTGATCTGGCATAAATCCTAAGTTATATGAAAAGGCTCATTAAAGGGTCACTTTTGACTTTTAGGATTGCTACTTCCAATAGGTGGCGCTAGAGTTCATCTCCTTCTTTCCAGAAGAGACAATTTGAAAGATATTATAGCATCATTAACAGCACACCATAATCTGGGGAGTCAATATAATGGGGGTCAACATACCACTGAGCACCAAGAACTGGGCACCGACCTCCCGATCCTGGATACTACTTAATAGAACACTGAACAACTGGATAGAAGAGACCAGGGAACATTATTACTGAGCACAGACTGGAAAAGTGGCCACATCAAGGAAAAACGTATTGGTTTTAACAAGCTGATTGTTTTAGTCTGTGTAGCTTATCGAAGGGTTAATGGGCAAACAAAATAACAACAACTTAATAAAAAAAACAACTTGTCCTCCGGGCCCCCAATAAAAAGTTTCGAAATTGAATTTCTGCTGATAATTCATAGTAATAACACAACCTCTCTCCTCCAGCTGTTAATATATCTTCTTTTATTCCAAACGCCTCGCTGACTTCTCCTACTGCCCTGTAACTTTCGCTTTTCTACTAAAAGAGTACAAGTAAGGAACTCTTAGGGCAAAACACTCCGCAGTTATTAAAAATCTAAATGATGGGAAAAACCTGATATTTTATGATGGTAAAATATCAACATTGTTCATAGTCTTTACCAATAAATATAACAAACACTAAAGCCTGCGGTATGTACCACTATATGCAGCTTTTATTATGAGTGTTTTAATCCCTAAATCAGGTTTCAAAAAGAAAACTTAGTTAGGCCCCCTTTACACGTCCGTGTGTCTGGTACCGAAAAAAAATGCATGATACTGAAATGAATGTTTTTTGATAGTGATAGATGAATGCTAGATAGATAGCTTGTACAGCTATTTAGTAGCATTAATAAATAAGTTTTTTAAAAACTCCTAATTTTCATATCCGATAAGTCATTATTATTTGAACAAATAATTACAAAAAAAAACAGCATAGGTTCCCCCCCATTTTTACCAAAACTAGCCAAGGGACAGCAGACAACTAGGGGTTGATAATTTAGGATGGGAAAGACCATGGTTATTTGACCCTCCCCAGCCTAAAAATAGCAGCCCGCAGTCACCCTAGAGGTGGCAAATCTATTACATGCGCTAAATCTGGCACTGCACTCAGCTTTTCCTGTTGCCCTGTTGCAGTGGCAAATGGGGTAATATATGAGGTTGATGCCAGCTGTGAATTGCCAGCTGGCATCAAGCCATGGTATTAGTAATGGGTGGGCATCTATCAGACACCCTCACTATTCATCCAGTAGAAATATAAAAAGAAATATCTTATTTAAAAAAAAACCCTGATTAGAGCCCTCGTTCACCAATTTATTAAAAATGGGATAATATATGGGGTTAATGCCAGCTGTGGATTGCCAGCTGGCATCAAGCCATGGTATTAGTAATGGGTGGGAGTCTATCAGACAACCCCACTACTAATCTAGTAGAAAGATAAAAATAAATATCTCATTTATAAAAAACACCCCCTGACTACAGCCATCGTTCACCAATTTATTAAAAATGTTTTTAAAAAAATGTCCGCGGTAATCCAAAGTGATGTCCCCCGACATTCCCCAAAAGCAAATCTGAAAGACACAGAAAGAGAAAATGATTAAGGAAATAAAGACAAAACACCCACTCATTCTCCAATTTATCTCCCTGAAAAAACCCTAATCCACGGTCCAGCGAAATACACAAGGGGGTCCCACAATGTTCCAAGACTCAATGTCCCAGCCAATGAAAAACAGATCATTCCTCATTGGCAGAGAGAGCAATCACTGCAGCTCACACACTGAGCTATGTGAGAATCACTGCAGTGAACTGAGATGACCTTATGAAGTCAGCCCAGGTCACTGCAGTGGGTCGTACAGCAGTGTGTGAGCGGTCACGGGCAGTGACGACGAGCGGTGACTGCATTAGTTCACCTCAGGTCACTGCTCGCAGCTCTCATGCGAAGTATTGCGGGAGCCCACAGCTATGAACTTTGGCGAACTCGTGAGTTCAACTCAGATCAATGCGTTAAGTTGGTCACATGCCAAGTATCATCAACACATCAATGCTGACGCTGATGCTGAAGCATCGCTCTGAACAGCAGAAGTGATTGGACACTGCAGGCTTCAAGTCCCATAAAAGGACTAGTAAACCCAATAAAAAGAAAAATGTTTTTAAAACTATGAAAAAATAAAAACCCCACAAAAATTCAGATCACCCCCTTGAATATAAAACAATTACAAAATAAAATAAATACACATATTTGGTATTGCCAAGCTCAGAAATGCCCGATCTATCAAAATAGTTACTCAATTAATCTAATTGGTAAACGGCGCTGCGAGAAAACAAAAATCAAAACTCTAGAATTATGTTTTTTGGGTCGCTATTACATAGTAATAAAATGCAATAACAGGCGATTAAAACATCACATCTGCTAAAAAATGGTATAATTAAAAACATCAGCTCAGGACGCAAAAAATATGTCATCACTGAGCGTCAGATCCCGAAAAATTAGAACGCTACGGGTCGTGGAAATGGGCAACAAAATTCCATTTTTTTTTTTTTTGACAAAATTCGTCTTTTTCCCCCCCCTTTTATAAAAGCACAACTATACATTTTTGGTATCTACAAACTTGTACCGACCTGGGGAATCATGTTAACAGGTCAGTTTTAAAATATAGTGAACATGGTAAATAAATAATCTAAAAAACAATTGTTCAATTGAATTTTTTTTGCAATTGAACGGCATGTAAAATTATTAAATTATTTTACTGTTTTCCAGTTCAAAATGGGGCAGAATAATAAATAATAATAATAAAGTTTATTTATATAGCGCCAACATATTCCGCAGCACTTTACAATCCGGTGGGGGGTTGTATAGACAAATACAAAACAAAATAGTACATAATTCAACAGCTACGGTAAGAATTAGGGCCCTGCTCGAAAGCTTACAATCTATGGGAAGAATGAATGATGTTATTCAAAGTACTGCTTGTCCCACAAAAATCAAGCTCTCATATGGCTATATTGATGGAAAAATAAAAAAGCATTGGCTCTTGGAATAAAGGGAGAAAAAACTAAAACGAAAAACTGAAAATTGCTCAGCGGTGAAGGAGTTAAAAAAATACATAAAATACTTTTCTGATTCATTTCTATTGTAAAACCTCTTTGCTGTTCATACATTCATTGCTTTAAGTGTTTTTCTCCTTTATGTTTTTAAAAACACCTGGTGGGGAAAAAAAGTGAAGCGGTTCTTGATGGAATCTGCTCCAAACTGGGCACTGTCCAATCAAAAGACTGCAAAAAAAAAGCTACCAAAATGCTCCAAAAACTCTTCAGGAAATGAAAAACTCCTCTAAAAACTCCAAACGTTTCTTGAAGAAGGTTCTAATTGGAAAAGTAATTTTTGAACATCAATATCCCCCCAAAAATATAAAAAAGCTCCGTCTGCACAAAGCCTTAGGGGGGCTTTGCACGTTGCGACATCGCTACTGCGATATCGTCGGGGTCAAATCGAAAGTGACGCACATCCGGCGCCAGTAACGACGTCGCGACGTGTAAAGCCTAGAAGCACCGATAAACGTTCGTAAAAGCGTCGTACATCGGTGATCTGTGTAGTGTCGGTCATTTCCATAATTTCGCTGCAGCGACAGGTACGATGTTGTTCCTCGTTCCTGCGGCAGCACACATCGCTCTGTATGAAGCCGCAGGAGTGAGGAACATCTCCTTACCTGCCTCCACCTGCTATGCGGAAGGAAGGAGGTGGGCGGGATGTTTACATCCCGCTCATCTCCGCCCCTCCGATTCTATTGGCCGCCTGCCGTGTGACGTCGCTGTGACGCCGCACGACCCGCCCCCTTAGGAAGGAGGGCAGGTAAGTGCTTTAAGCTGCCATAGCGATAATGTTCGCTACGGCAGCTATCACAAGAGATCGCATCTGCGACGGGGGCGGGGACTATCGTGCTCGGCATCGCTACAATCGGATAGCAATGTCGCAGCGTGCAAAGTACCCCTTAGTACATACAGCGTGCTGCACAGAATGCTAAGTTGTGGGATTTGCTGTAGATTTTTCTGCTGACTTACCAGAGGTGCCTAGAATAAACCCCCTATACTCACTACCACCAGGTGTACTTCTGAAGTTCTGTGACCCTCTGTACTTTACCTTTTTCACGCTTGCCGAGTGTAGCAAGCATGGCAAAGTGCGTTCAGACCTACGTATGTCTGAAGCACAACAAAAACTCAAAAAAGGGGGGAACCGGGGATACAAAAGCAAAGGGAGGCCCTGGGACTAGGGAGATTGATAGTTGGGCATCTCCTAACCTCACCTGCAACTATCCCTTCTCTCCTCACCGGTCCCTATACAGTCTCCACAACTGTTGCTGAAGAGGAACCTGGGACCTTAGGAAGACCCTATAGTAACCTTGAATATTGAGGGGCAGGTGGGGGTCACTAGACCGCACAACTGCACTATAACAATACACCAGGGAAACAAAGACAAACAGGGAAAACATTTACAAACAAAAGGATATAGCCTGAGCACAGGGACTCACCTTGGAGCACCTTCCTCAAAGGCGGCCAGAACACAAATTACTTTGTATCTTCAGCAGGGATTGCTGGGATACACCACTATTTAAACCTGGAAGGCGTGACTACTTAGTAAATGCAACTGATCACCCAGCAAGGAACTGCTTTGGAAAAGCTGCAATAGCAAAAACTGGCACTTAACCACTTCAGTGCCAAGAGAAAAGAAACCCATTTAAATGAAGAGAGCCAGATGAGAGGCTCCAGTCCAAAGACTGTCATTGGTCACGACATGCAGGGAGACAGTTGTGACAACCTTATCCAGTGCTCGTCTCTGTATGACCCGGACTCTTTGCAATTTCATCTCTTCTCATCTATCCTCTTTTATTTTCATTCACTTATGCATGACTCCTCCATAATACAATTCCATAAAGACAAATTGTTTATTGCAGATCTGGTCAGACAGAAAGGCGTAGTATACAAGGAATAACAAAAAATAATATTTGTCTGAAATCGTTAAGGGTCAATCTCAGTATTTCCTTGAAGATTACAATCTTTATTTAACAGGAGAACAATCCATCACTTCCAGTTGTGCAAACAGATGGTTCTTACATTGAGATTTATAATGGCTTCATTTTTAAAACTTTGGCTCTACTTTAATTTCCTCTCGGGGTTGGCTGAGGTTCAGGGATTTCTTATTTCTATAATTTTTTACCTGCGAAAATGGTTATGTTATTCAATAAAACAAGACGCATCCTACAAAGTGCGAAGACACTCAAGCCTTTAGTCTTAAAAGCATCTCGTGTTAGGACTTCCACTTATGGATGACCTTTCAGAAGATCTCTGCTCTAACGCAAACGTATCACGTGTTTAATTCTAGCTTGATTTTTTAGATTTAAGTCTTCAGTGGAAAAATACAAAGTTTATTAGTTTTGAAAATAAACAGGTTCCATAAAAGTTCAGAATGATAAGGATGAATATTTCCCTACTTTGAATATGACCTGTAAAGAGTGATTGCGCAACGTACCAGGGAAGCAGATGACGTTACTTACAACAGAGGCACACCGGCTTAGTGGTTACATCACTTGACGTGGCACATTTAGCTTGCCGGTTGCAACTTAGCTACACTCTGGCTTTAGAATATATTTGTCACACAGTGTTCAGCTCTGAACTCGCCAGAGGTCATGGCACCTTCTGACCCTGTTCACACTGCAGAGTCTGACACGCCACCTGCTGCTTTTGAGTTGCTCACGGAGAGTCAGGTGTCGACCTGTTGTGTGCTTACTAATGATCAGTCTGGCAGAAGTTTGAGTTGGCCAGTGAATTTCTGCTGTGATGCCGAGCACACAGGTGTAATGAGATGCTAGACAACTAGGAGTTGCTAGATACCCTAGTGGAGGAGATCTGCGAGGCAGTCGAGCAAGCCAGGGGTCAGGAGCCAGGAGATAACATCAGTAATAGAGGGAGAGAGAGAAGCCAAAGTCAGAGTGCAAGCCAAGAGTCAGTACCAAAAAGTCATGTGAAGTGCCAGGAAGAGAGTGGAGCCAGGGTCAGGGTACAAGCCGAGGTCAGAACCCAAGAGGATAAGTCAAGTATACAGGAGTGAGCAGATCCAGGGTTAAGAACAAGCTGAAGGTCAGGGAGGCAGGGAGTGAAGACGGAGTAGAGGAGGAGACAGGACGGGGCATTAGGAACTAAGAAGCGGGACAAGATCAGGACAGTCACTTATGGGAACCAAAGACGTGCACTGCTAAACAGGAACTATCACTGGCAGCGTTCCGGGTGGACTGGCTCCTGGATAAAGCTAGGCCATACCCTGGAAGGAGGCTCCAAAGAACAGACCTCTCCCACACAACACAGGTCTTAGACAAGGAACAACAACTTCACTAGAGAAACTATGAGGCCCAGTACAGGCTCTGCAGGAAAGCAGAGCACAACTCATCAGAATCATGACAGCTGCTAGGGTCATGGGTTTCTTGAGACCTATCACGGCCATCTCCACTTTTTAAAAGATGGTGAAATCTTCTCCTCCATGCTGATAATAGCTTTTGTGATTCTGGTCTAAGTACATGGTTATCCAGCTCCTGATGAACTGTTGTATGCTATTCTGGTGTGTTGTATCTTGTTTTTTATTATTTCCTTCCTTTTCATTTTAAACTCCTGAGCACATTTTGTCTAACCTCTGTGAGTTTGTATTTGGTTTCCCCCAGTTTGTCTTTTTGTGTGGGATTTTCCACTTCAGTCCCGACCCTCTCCTGGTTTGGGGATGAGGGGGGTATTAGACATAGGACTAATCAGGTGTTAGGGCTACGCTGGCGGTCCAGAACTCTTCACCTTCAAAAGTACCTCTGGAATAAGGTACAGTTAGGGCCCCCTAGCCTGAGAGCCAGTTTAGGAGCCCCTGTTCCCGATTACTACGTTACCTTTGTGACAATATTTTAATTGAATTTCAGAAAAACAAAAGCATCATTATTAGGCATCATCTCTATGCTTTTCAATACACTTTTGTCTATCAAGTAGCTTTTTCTTTCTCTCATTATGAAATATTGAGCCACTACTATCTTCACCTCTTCAGCCTATGTGAATCCTTGTCCTCGTATGGCTTCTTTCAGAGGCTATGATCAGTAGTCCCTTGTGTGTTCAACAGAATCTGTTCACATGCACACTCATTGTTCTCATCAGTCATAGACATGGCCGGCATTGGGCGCCTTCTTAATGGCTGGCACTTGTACAAACTTTCTTGGATTTCTCTACCTACTTCTTCCCGAAAAAAAAACACGTTTTCTCCATAGTGTGCACAAAGTCTTGGATAAATATTGGCACTAAGTACAATCTCAGGCCACAAAAAAAAAAAAGAAATCATTGTCCACTGCCCATCTTTCTATCAAATCACAAGTGGAGGTAACCATTGTACATAACACAAATCTGCAGAAGATTTCACAATATGGAACTGAATGGGTTAAACACCACGCTGCTGTGAAGAAGTGTTAAGTTGATTATGTCTGGATAGTGATCTCTTGTTCTATGCGTTTCGCAGAAAAATATCCTTCTTCAGGAGTGTATCACAGATGTACTTCTTTTTTATTTACCATAAACACAGACCAATAAGAAAGTTATGCCCAAAAAAGCACCATACATGTCCAACATGGAGATGGCACTAGGAGTGTCCACTTTGAAGTACAGATGAGACCCTGCTGCAATAGCCAGGATCAGCGATAACTCCAAACTCAGACATATAGCCGTGCCCACACAGCAAATGGGTAGCATTGTTTGCTGTAGTAACTACCTCCCAAAGACACGGACAAGGGGAAAAACTGAAACACACTCACACTGCAAATAATGAAATAGGAGAGACAAAAAGACACCGGAGGGAATAAACCAAATGGAGTAGTAGTAATTCACACCAGGGCGTTCTCAAACAGTGCAGATAACAATTAGCTGGTCACCAACAAAAATACTGCCTCGGACACTGGGATTTCATTACTGAAAGCAGGAACTATCTTCGGCGGTCTCCTACTACACACCCCAGCCTTAAATAGGCAGAGAGCAGCTGTGGAAGGAAATTAGCAACCTGGCTCTCAGAAAGTTGCAAGATTAACTCTTGCATGGCTGGGAACACTGTAACAACTCAGCCGACGCCCAGCAGAGCTGAGCACTTAAGAGAGACCAGACTGCATGTCGGACTCTGCAATGTGAATAGAGTCCAAACGCTGTAGCCAAAGAGCGCATGACATGAACAGAAAGATGAGAATGGCCATGTGCACACGTAGCGTAATTACATACTTTTATGCTGCGTTCTGCACCGCAGCGTAAAAGCATGCATCCTGCGTCCCCTGCACAATCTAGGTAGATTGTGCAAATTCCATCCGCACGTTGCTTTTTAGAACGCAGCGTTTTGCATGCTCTCAAAACGCTGCGTTCAAAGAAGTAACGTGTCAATTGTTTTGTGCGTTCTGGATGCTTTCTCCACTCTGTCTATGGGAGAGGCAGCATCCAGAACACACGAAATCTGCATGAATTCTGCAGACACCTGCGTTCTGAATTGCACAAGCAGTGACTATACGCTGCGGTGCAGAACACACTTATGTGCGCACGTGGGCTTTTAGTCCCAGAAAAGATGTCATCATAAAGTTAAGTCAGACAGCTCTAGAATTAAGTTAATTGAGCAAAATGCACTCAATGAGCTCCCTAGCTCCCCCTAGTGGTGAAAGTGGGTAGCTAGAATTTTATCATTGGTCTCGCTGTCTGTAGGATTTGACGCTTTTATCCCTGTAAATATATTATAAGAAACTAATGTGCACAAAATATTTAATATTCAGTCTTCTAAACTCCAGTTTCCTCTAGCTCAGTTCACAGGAGCATTGTGATTTTTCTCAGAGGTACTGATAAAATCGTCTTACACCGTTGTACCTTGGAGGATGACAACTCTTCCTTGTACATGACATCCTGTAGCTCCACAATGCAGCTGCTGCTGGCAGAACACATAAATCAGGCACTTAAAACTTGTCTCACTACTATGTGATATTTCCCTGCATTTAAATATATAGAACAAAGCAAATCTGCGATGTATACCCTTTTAGGTACATTTAGAATAAAAAAAAGTGACGACTCCACAGAAAAGACTTTATTATCCATTAAGCCGGTCTTATTTTGCAGTTTAAGTGCACACACTTTGTTTATGGAGCCACTAAAATCATATTGCTATGACAGCAAAATCTCGGAAGGCATATGAAAGTTATTTGAAATAAAGAGATATGTCTCTCTCTGCAGTTAGTTTAAGTTTTATTTTATTTCCTCTTTAGATCTTCTACACAATGGAATTCTATTTAAATGCTGGATGTGTATAATGCGCGGTGACTGGGGTTTACAACACAAGCAGGAGCTGGGAGTTAAGGCCACTTTACACGCTGCAATATCGGTACCGATATCGCTAGCGTGGGTACCCGCCCCCATCTGTTGTGCGACACGGGCAAATCGCTGCCCGTGCCGCACAACATCGCCCAGACCCGTCACACTACTTACCTGCCCGGCGACGTCGCTGTGACCGGCGAACCGCCTCCTTTCTAAGGGGCGGTTCGTTCAGCGTCACAGCTGCGTCACTGAACCGCCGCCCAATAGAAGTGGAGGGGTGGAGATAAGCGGGACAAACATCCTGCCCACCTTCTTCCTTCCGCATTGTGGCCAGGAGGCAGGTAAGGAGAGCTTCCTCGTTCATGCGGTGTCACACGGAGCGATGTGTGCTGCCACAGAAACGAGGAAAAACCTCTTTACTGCTGCAGTAACGATTTTTTGAGAATGGACCCCCATGTCACCGATGAGCGATTTTGCACGTTTTTGCAAAATCGCTCATAGGTGTCACACGCAACAACATCGCTAATGCGGCCGGATGTGCGTCACCAATTCCGTGACCCCAACGAGTTCGCATTAGCGATGTCGTAGCGTGTAAAGCCCCATATATACTTGGCTTTTTGCAACTTATAGTCCATTGGGCCACCAAGCTATAATTATGTAATGCACAGGATTCCATATTCCTTGCCTCCTGGGACCAGAGGACTTGGTGCTTCTTGGCCCCAATCTCTTTTGGTGATGACCCCTGGATGTGTGGGGACTGAGTAATGCTTGCCAACTTTAGGCCCCCTTCACACGTCCTTGGTTCCGGTACATATGACGTCCATTTTCATAAGTACCAGAGACACGGACATACGCAGACCCATTAAAATCAATGGGTCTGCGCACAGATCCGTGTTTTCTCATGGACGTGTGTCCATCTGCTGCACACCAGTGTCCGTGTATTCCGCATGGAAGTAAAATATACAGTGTGTCCACCCATATCCTGTCCACCGCCATTAACTTGAGAACGGCGCCAGCTATAGGCATAGATGTGGTGTCTAGGTATAGTAAAGTAGCCATGCGCTACGCAATGAAACCACCTATAGCGCCACCTGGTGGAAAACAACAGAGTTAGCATTTTTATCTCGAAAACGGAACGAGATAGATAAACAAAGTGAATTAAAAAACTGTAGGGCATCATCAATTCAATACGAATCTAAACACCTTGCATACAGAAATGCAGTCTTCCTGAGTGAATGGGCGGAGTTTCATCGCTCTTCCCAACCCAGCATTGCTCCAACTTGTGGCACTCCGCAGTAAAAAGAGAGCACGCAACATGCTGCTTTGTGACGCTGGGCTGTAATGAGCCGTGAAACTCCACCCACAGCCCAGTCACACAGGAAGGCATTTCCACATAGACAGCGGTGGACATACCTGACTACGCCAGTTGCCAAGTTACTATACCTTCTGAGGACCCCCTGCACACACACTGATGAAGGTCTTAGACCGAAACGTCTGTGCTTGTGCTGGTCCTACAAGTTCTTTTCAATTAAAGACCACTATTCACATTTATCTTGAGTGCCAAGTTTCTACATCTACTTGAGACAGTTTTGGACCCTACTTGAGCACCACCCTAGAAGTGCCGTGTGAATCAACTCACTCAGTCACTCAGCGAAACTGGGGCCACCCCCAGTGATGTCAGGTCAACTGGAAGTTGATGTGACATCACCAGACATCAGAGGTCACGGAGCCTGGGGGGGGTCACACGATGGGGTTGAGCGAACTGTAATAGCGCCGTTCAGAGGCAGAATTGGCTGAAGAAGGTATTTGAAAAAAGCCTTCTTTATCTTTTTCACAGGGATGTGGCCACTATTGCAGAGTAGTGAACCACCCCTTTAAGGTACTCTTAAGGCTGCTTTACACGCTGCGACATCGCTCAAGTGATCTCGTTGGGGTCACGGAATTTGTGACGCACATCCGGTCGCTTTAGTGATGTCGTTGTGTGTGACACCTATGAGCGATTTTGCATCGTTGCAAAAACGTGCAAAATCGCTCATCGGTGACATGGGGGTCCATTCTCTAATATTGTTGCTGCAGCAGTAACAAAGTTGTTCCTCGTTCCTGCGGCAGCACACATCGCTCCGTGTGACGTCGCAGGAACGAGGAAGCTCTCCTTACCTGCCTCCCGGCCGCAATGTGGAAGGAAGGAGGTGGGCGGGATGTTCCGCTTCTATTGGGCGGAGGTTCAGTGATGCAGCTGTGACGTCGCTGTGACGCTAAACGAACCGCCCCTTTAGAAAGGAGGCGTTTCGCCGGTCACAGCTACGTCGCAGAGCAGGTAAGTAGTGTGACAGGTCTGGGCGATGTGCGCCACGGGCAGCGATTTGCCCATGTCGCACAACCGATGGGGGCGGGTACCCACGCTAGCGATATCGGTACCGATATCGCAGCGTGTAAAGTGGCCTTTACAGATAAGCAAGATGTAGAGACGAGAACTAGCACATACTTTACCTTCCCTGTTATGTTGACCTATTAGGGGTACTTTGCACGTTGCGACATCGCTAGCCGATGCTAGCGATGCCGAGCGCGATAGCACCCGCCCCCGTCACACATGCCATATCTTGTGATAGCTGCCGTAGCGAACATTATCACTACGGCAGCTTCACACGCACATACCTGGTCGGCGACGTCGCTCTGGCCGGCAACCCGCCTCTTTCCTAAGGGGGCGGGTCATGCGGCGTCACTGTGACGTCACACGGCAGGCGGCCAATAGGAGCGGAGGGGCAGAGATGAGCGGGATGTAAACATCCCACCCACTTCCTTCCTTCCGCATAGCCGACGGGAGCCGCGGTGATGCAGGTAGGAGATGTTCCTCGCTCCTGCAACTTCACACACAGCGATGTGTGCTGCCGCAGGAGCGAGGAACAACATCGGACCGTTGCGTCAGCGTAATTATGGAATTCGCCGACGCTGCACCGATGATACGATTACGATGATTTTGCGCTCATTAATCGTATCATCTAGGCTTTACACACTACGATGTCGAGAGCGACGCAGAAAGTGCGTCACTTTTGACATGACCCCACCGACATTGCACCTGTGATGTCGTAGTGTGCCCAAGTACCCCTTAGAATCCAATCATTGATATCAACCACAGATCAGGTATTGATGCAATGAGTTTTCCAAAAAAATCGAGATTCCGCCTTGCAATTATAATGTGTCTGCATCACTTTTATCAAGATTGTCTGGTTATTTCTCAGCAGCGTGGACATTTAGCTTTTCTCTGCTGCAGTATGCGAGCACAGATTTCTCTGCCTGTAGCTTTGTTGCCTGTGCTGTGTACTGATCCTTGTCCTCTTGCGTTTGATAAAGGCAATATTGCTGCTGAGATTCATGGACTGTGAGCCGCGCCTGCCCACATGCTGATTCCTCCCTTCATCCGTATGTTCCTCTGCACCCGCACCCGCACTCCTTGAGGGGATCGTTGACTCCTTTACTGTGAACCTGCACCGCTCCCTTTCTTGTATGTGAACCTGTACGACTACGCTAGCTATAGCTCCTGTTACCTGAAATAACTCGTGAGCTGAAAAAGCTGAAGTGAAATCCGCCTCTAAATGTACTTTGTGGATTGTACAGAGAAAATATCATATTGAAACTTTCTAATACAAAGTATGTTTAAAAGTAGAGCTACCCCCAGTGTATGAGGAATCGAGACAAGGCCGCTTCATTGGTTCCTCTTTAAAGAAAGAGTCAAAGCCAAAAATTCTTTAACACATAAAATCTATTTACAGCACAGAGGCGTAACACGCTTGGTGGTTACAACTCTCCTAGAAGGCACTGAAGCCTCCTGGTTGTAACTCTCATAGAGGACAATGAAGCTTGGTTTCCTTCATCTGGCGCTTTTGTTTCCACCATTCAGATCAAACTTGAATGGCCTTCAGAATTTAGTCACCTGAGCTTTTTCTCAAGTTAGTGATGACGTTGCTATGATTTTGGCACAGGTGTGTTCTCCGTGTGTTAGTCATGATAGCACACATAGAATAGGAACTTTTCACTCATCTGTCCCGGCGCTGCTGTCTCCATCGCTGCTGCTTTCAGATCTTGGCAACCTCCCTGAAGAAGCCCACGCGAAATGCGCGTTGGGGTCCCTGGACTTACACCCGCTCTCTATGGCAAGGTTGTATCAACTTATATTTTTGTGGCTGTTTACATTGCACATGTACTTTTAAAGGGCCAGTGATTTATAGTATTCATCTGTGCTGCTACAACTTCTGTTGCTTTTGCACTCCAGCACTTTATTGATCTTGTGATTCCCTTTTAATACTACATATATTGCTGCTAAATTTGCATAGCCACTTTATTCCCACCTCTCTATATGCGATTTTGCACATTGTCAGTGACTGGGTGATATCTCCTGTACTTTGTATCCTCACCAGCACCTTCTGTCCTTCTTGTTCTGTATTTGGTGTTTTTTATTGCTTAATTTGTCAATAAAAGTTTATAACTTCTTTATTAAGGTAGTATGCTGACTCTTTCTGGGTCTATGATGGTCCTTTAGTGACCATCATGTACTTTTCCCATATCATGATATTCAGATGTTGTTGATTTGCTTCTGGGTCTATGGTGCAGTGAATATTCATGAGCATAATGAGCGGGCCTGGACGCAAGTGGCAGCAGCACCAAAGACAGCAGCGCTGGAGACAGGTGAGTATAGAAAATCATTTTATTTCAAAGACACGTATTTTCTCCGGTACATGTCACATGGATCATATCAGTGTGTGGTATGTGTGGCCGGAGAAAAACGGACTTATCTCCATGCGGAACACACTGCTTATTTCTGCATGTTGTAACACCTGTGATTATTGTTATATAGCGATGTTGGTGCAACCCACACTATACACAGATCTCAGATGTCACGGAGCCCAGGGGTCACTTCATGGGGATGAGTGAACCGCAATAGTGTGACGCCCTGGCCAGCCAGGTAGTCACAGATAGGGCCCTGCACAACACCAGTCTCCTAACAAGGTGACAGCTGCCAAACACTAAAACCCTAGTCATCCCCCTCAGTGCTTGATGGACACACCAGGGGGCGGAGCCAGGCGGCTGGCCACGCCCACCGAGGAGTTCACAGAGCCTGAGGTAAGAAAAGTAGTTAGTTTCTATTGGGAGTCTGTCAATGGAGGAGGTCAGGCCTGTGTGACATATATAAGAATAAGGCTGCACATCAAACTTAGATAATGGTATAATGCCTCAAGCATATGGAAAAATATTGGGATATACAATGAAAAATGCTATTTGCTAATTTGAACATGTGAATAATGAATTGCATACCTGCTATGAATATTAGGAAAAAGGAGATATTTAGCAATCGCATTGATCAATGTAACTGAGCCCCAAAACCTCGTCAAGGTATATCTCTATATTGGGGTCCCTAGCTCTGTGACCCTAACTGTGTGTCATCTCATTGCAATTAAAAACTGCTATGGGTGGAGAGGGGTAACTAAGGACTTTCTTATATAGGAGATGGAAAAAACATGGCCGAAAGGGGCGGAGCTGTGTTCACATTCAGAAAAAAAAAATCAATGTAACTGAGCCCCAAAACCTCGTCAAGGTATATCTCTATATTTTTTTTTTCTGAATGTGAACACAGCTCCGCCCCTTTCGGCCATGTTTTTTCCATCTCCTATATAAGAAAGTCCTTAGTTACCCCTCTCCACCCATAGCAGTTTTTAATTGCAATGAGATGACACACAGTTAGGGTCACAGAGCTAGGGAGCCCAATATAGAGATATACCTTGACGAGGTTTTGGGGCTCAGTTACATTGATCAATGCGATTGCTAAATATCTCCTTTTTCCTAATATTCATAGCAGGTATGCAATTCATTATTCACATGTTCAAATTAGCAAGTAGCATTTTTCATTGTATATCCCAATATTTTTCCATATGCTTGAGGCATTATACCATTATCTAAGTTTGATGTGCAGCCTTATTCTTATATATAGTATGTATTTTTGGCTTGCACTCATATATATATATATTAGTGCTCACTTCAGTTATCCTATTCAGTTATATGTAGTTTTTTTTTTTTCTGAATGTGAACACAGCTCCGCCCCTTTCGGCCATGTTTTTTCCATCTCCTATATAAGAAAGTCCTTAGTTACCCCTCTCCACCCATAGCAGTTTTTAATTGCAATGAGATGACACACAGTTAGGGTCACAGAGCTAGGGACCCCAATATAGAGATATACCAGGCCTGTGTGACAGGCCTGTAGCAGACTGACAGGTTCCAGGGTTGGAGCCCGGGCACCTTTGGCTAGGAGGCATACGGAGGCCTCTGCCTGCAGGAGCCGGGAAGACGGCTTGGTGGAACCGTGGTGGACTGGGACAGGGTAGTGGCCCGCCGGTACTGACCCGGGGAACCGACTGTAAACCGGAGCACAAATGACGGTACTCAGACCCTGAAGCTAGGTCCAGAAGCTACTGGGGGCTTAGCTAATTAACTGATTGAGGCCAGGACTATAGGTCCTGTCCCACCCAAAGTCCCGACTTAAGACAACAGCCCAACGAGGGGCATAGAAAGCCACCGCTACGGCAGAGAGATCCCAAGGGCCAGCATCTGCGGGCAAAGGGCTCTTCCGACATCTACAAGCCGGGGAGCGGACTCCTGACGCTGCAGGCGCAGGTAGTCCACCATCACACAAACGGGTGCAGGAGAAAGGCAGAGACCACCAGCCGGGTTGGGGACCAAACTGCAAGCCGGCTGCGTGCACCGACCACCATCACCTTGGTTTACCAGAGACTTGTGTGTGTTTCTAATTGTGAGTACATCGGTGCCTTCCGGCCGCCCATCTCCCTGCACTGCCCAACTACTGCCCCAATGGGTCCCGGGGCCAACCCCCTTACCCACGGAGGTGTTAACAACTTGCTGTGCAACATCTCCCCTGGGTGCCCCGTAAGCCGCAGCGGTGGTGTCCACCTTCACCACAATCCGTGGGTGGTGTCACAAACTTAACCACGGCTCCGGCCGTACACCTACGTCCCCTAAACCGCCAGCCCCTTTCAGATCGGACTGACCACAGGACCCCCGGGTCCGGAGACGCTCGAGCCACCCACCAGCGAGCCCGGATCCGAGCGGCTCGGCGGTACAATAGCGCCGCTCAGAATTGGCTGATCAAGGTGTTTAGAAAAAGCCTTCCCTATCAGTTTTACAAAGATGTGGCCACTAATGCAGAGTAGTGAACCACCCCCTTAAATCAGACCCACCAAGACACATAATAATTGGCCATTTGCTACATGTTTTAACCCAGAGTAACCCTTTGAAAAGGTTGGACAGGTCTAAAAACAGCTGCCTGTGGCCCCAACTCTCATTCACAAAAGAGCTTGTGGTCCCTAAGGCTCAAAGCCTGTGTCACTCTGGGGCAAGGGAACACCCAGCATGCGGTGCAACACAGAGGGAAAACTGGGGATGATGTAAAAGAAGGCCCTGGCCACAGGGAGATAGGAGAGGACAGAACCTCACCTGTGCTGATCCTTTCACTCCCTAATATCCATAGTTGGATCCTTCCCCTGTGCGCCATCACTTGCCTGGGTCCTGGCTGACTCTGAACTTACCCAGACTAGGGTGTAGGACAGCGGTACACTAGTCCCACTACAACAATAAAACAACACAAGGAAGGAAAGACAAATTGTTGAGGAAAGACACAACGAAAAGTACTCCTTGGTTTCTTCAGCAGGAAACTTTGCAGCTGCAATGGAAACAACATCACAGCTATGCAAAGATGATCGCCTTCAATGTGGTTAGCATAGAGAATATCTATCACCGACATGGGTATATATAGCAGAAGGGCGTGATGACAAAATTCTGCAGCTGGATTTAAGGCTAAGAGTTATCTCAGTCAGCAGGGAAAAAGTCCTTAACCCCTTAAGCTTCAAACAAAAGTAAATCCACTCCAATACAAGAGGTAACCTGTGGGCACGGCAAACTTGTGACAGCCTGAAGAGGGGTAAATGTGTTGATCTTTGGGGATATGGAAAAAGATCATTATGAGAATGAGGATCCATAGGTTGGAATAACGTCTGGTCAACACCAGGCAGTGAAATTCTCACGAGCATGAGAAATTTGGTGCCTTCTGTTGACCGGGTGTGACCTATGGAGTCTTGTTCACAGAACGAGGCTCGAAAGGATATGACGGATGTCATGGCACATTGCACAATTGGATTACATCAGAAATGCTTGGATTTTGTTATTAATAAATTGGTGAATGAGGGAGTTTGGGGGACTATTTACTCAAATAAATTATTTTTCCATTTTATTTTAACTGTATACTTACAGAATTAGTAATTGGGATGTCTTATAGACACCTCTCCATTACAAACTCCTGGCCTTGATGCCAGCTATCAATTCACAGTTGACAGCAAACCCAAAAATATTACCCCTGGAAGAGCCAGGCAAAGCACCAGAATTGGAACATCTAAAGAATACGCCACTTTTGTGGGGGGCTTCATGCTGCTGATTTTCGTCTTGGGAGGGCCAAATAACCATGACTGATAATATCAACCCCCATCTGTCTGCTATGCTGGTTATCAAAAAGAGGGGGTAACCCTTGTTGTTTTTTTAAATTACTCAATTCAATTAAATAATTTTAAAAACTGGTGTGGGATCTCCTCTATTTTTTGGTAACCAGCCAAGATACAGCAGACAGTTGAAGGCTACAGCTTACAGTTCTCTGCTGTACCTTAGCTGGTTATAAAAAAAAATAGGGACATTATTTTTTTTTAATTTACTTTGTTCGCAACAGCAACCAAGCCGAAAGCTTGTTGATTGGTTGTACTGCAGCCTTTCAACAAGCTTCATTCAGCATGCAAACAGTATCCAACATCGGGCATGAACATCTGCGAAAAGTCCATGTTTGAGCCCCAGATACTAGGTGTACTTACCGTTCGGGTTCACTCATCCCTACTCAAGAGGAATAGTTGTTAGTGATAGGTATCAGGGGCGTAATGATCGCGGTCACAGCAATCGCGACTGCATCCTGGCCCAGGGAATACCAAAGTGGATCAAAAGAAACAACCATGCATAACACCAAGATAGATAAATATATGTATAGCAAGTGCATATAAAAAAAATGTATGGGCTGTAAGGACGTAATGGACTTAGGGGAAATACAATAGGGACACAGAATTGTATAAAAAAATTCCTCGGAGAGCCGATGGGGTAAAAAAACAAAAATATTTATTGGTTAAAAAATAATAACCGCCACAACCAGCAGTTTAGACCAGAAAAAGAAAGTAGGGCATCACATGTGATACAAAGGGCATAGTGGTAAAACATAGTGAGCAATGCACCAAGTGACAAAATGTTGTAGATTAGTGATGAGCGAGTACTAAAAAGCTCGGGTGCTCGAAGCTCGGGCCGAGCCTCCCAAGATACTCGTGTACTCGGCCCGAGCAACGAGCCCAATGTTATCCTATGGGAGACCTGAGTATTTTTGTGAAATGACCCCCCGGCAGCATGGAGAAACCCTAAAAATGTCACAAAAGTCTCAGAAGAGTGCTCAAATGACATGGCAACAGCATGGGGAAGACCCCTTGAAGCATTTATCACTGAAAAGTCACAGCTGTGAACAATTTTGTCCGCGTTTTACGCCATTTTTACGGACTCACCAGAAAACCTTCCAAAATGACCCCAAAATGATTTTTCATGGCGGAAATGTTAAGGGCACATACCCAATAGTGAGATAGAGCTGGTGTATGTTACTTTTTGAGATTAATACATGAAAGATTTTACGTGAAAACATTGTGTGGCACTCCGATGTCCCTGAGAAGAGACGTACATGAAGGCCTCTTGAGTCTAATGTGCCCATTTTGAGGAAGTGAGTCTTTGTAGTATTTTCCTTTGCCAGGGCAGTCCAAAATTGTGAGGTTCACCAATGCACCTGCATACAGACGTGCATGAGGGCCTGTAAACCTGAAGTGCCCATTGGAAGGAAGTGGGTGTATTATAGTATAGCCCTTAGGCAGGGCAGCCAAAAATTGGGAGGCTCCACATTGTCCCTGGATAGAGACGTGCATGAGGGCCTGTAAACCTGAAGTGCCCATTGGAAGGAAGTGGGTCTATTGTAGTATAGCCCTTAGGCAGGGCAGCCAAAAATTGGGAGGCTCCACGTTGTCCCTGGGTAGAGACGTGCATGAGGGCCTCAAAACATTAAGTGTCCATTGTCAGGAAGTGGGTGTATTATAGTATAGCCCTTAGGCAGGGCAGCCAAAAATTGGGAGGCTCCACATTGTCCCTGGATAGAGACGTGCATGATGGCCTGTAAACCTGAAGTGCCCATTGGAAGGAAGTGGGTCTATTGTAGTATAGCCCTTAGGCAGGGCAGCCAAAAATTGGGAGGCTCCACGTTGTCCCTGGATAGAGACGTGCATGATGGCCTGTAAACCTGAAGTGCCCATTGGAAGGAAGTGGGTCTATTGTAGTATAGCCCTTAGGCAGGGCAGCAAAAAATTGGGAGGCTCCACGTTGTCCCTGGATAGAGACGTGCATGATGGCCTGTAAACCTGAAGTGCCCATTGGAAGGAAGTGGGTCTATTGTAGTATAGCCCTTAGGCAGGGAAGCCAAAGATTGGGAGGCTCCACGTTGTCCCTGGATAGAGACGTGCATGATGGCCTGTAAACCTGAAGTGCCCATTGGAAGGAAGTGGGTCTATTGTAGTATAGCCCTTAGGCAGGGCAGCCAAAAATTGGGAGGCTCCACGTTGTCCCTGGATAGAGACGTGCATGATGGCCTGTAAACCTGCAGTGCCCATTGGAAGGAAGTGGGTCTATTGTAGTATAGCCCTTAGGCAGGGCAGCCAAAAATTGGGAGGCTCCACGTTGTCCCTGGATAGAGACGTGCATGATGGCCTGTAAACCTGAAGTGCCCATTGGAAGGAAGTGGGTCTATTGTAGTATAGCCCTTAGGCAGGGCAGCCAAAAATTGGGAGGCTCCACGTTGTCCCTGGATAGAGACGTGCATGATGGCCTGTAAACCTGAAGTGCCCATTGTAAGGAAGTGGGTCTATTGTAGTATAGCCCTTAGGCAGGGCAGCCAAAAATTGGGAGGCTCCACGTTGTCCCTGGATAGAGACGTGCATGATGGCCTGTAAACCTGAAGTGCCCATTGGAAGGAAGTGGGTCTATTGTAGTATAGCCCTTAGGCAGGGCAGCCAAAAATTGGGAGGCTCCACGTTGTCCCTGGATAGAGACCTGTTAGGTTCTTAGTGCCTCCGTGCTTGCATTTAAAAACCGCACGTGTGTGCCTGTTGGTGGCAGCTTTCCGCTGCATTTGTGTGAGTTTTGTAAAAACTTGGATATAACGCACAAGTCTAGTGAATACACATCAGCACAGCATTCCAAAATGCGCAAGGGCGTTGTCAACGAACAAGGAAGTGGACGTGATGGTGGTGCAGGCAGAGACCGAGGTTGTGTGCAAGCTCTAATTTCGCCACAACAAAGGGCCACATCTAGTCGCTCGCACGTCCTGTCCCAAATTCTTGGGGACCGCAGCAGTACACCGCTCTTGAACCAAGACCAGTGTCAACAGGTTGTTAGTTGGATAGCGGATAATGCTTCCAGTCAGATTGGCACCACCACAAACACTCTGTCTTCCACACGGTCAAGTGTCAGTAGCCGTGATACTGCACCGCACATTTCAGAACCTGATCCTCCTTCCTACCACCAGGCCGAGTACACGTCCACGGACATTACTGATCCCACACTTGGACACTCGGAAGAGCTGTTCGTTCACGTTTCCATTCACAAATTCTGGCCTCTCGCCAGCTCCTGTTGAAGTGGGCCATGACGAGATTGTATGTACAGATGCCCAAATATTTGAGCAGCCACGTTCTCACGAAGTTGGCAACGTGTCTCAACAAGGGGTGGACGATGATGAGACACAATTGTCAGGAAGTCAGGAGGAGGAGCAGGGTGCGGAAGAGGAAGACGACGTGGTGGATGATCCAGTAACTGACCCAACCTGGCAGGAGGATATGCAGAGCGAGGACAGCAGTGCACAGGGGGAGGGAGGCGTAGCATCCCAACAGGCAGTAAGAAGCAGAGTGGTGGCCCCAGGCAGACGTCAGGCAACTGTTCCCCGGAACAACACGACACAAGGTGCCTGTACAAATGTTAGGTCTTCCCGAGTCTGGCTGTAATACTATTGTATGTATTGAGGATTTCGATTGCGTTAGGGCAATGACAACCAGAGACGAGTTCTTGGTGCAAGACGTTTATAATATGCAACCAGCAAATATGTACATAAACGGAACAAAAACACAGTAGAACATAAATACAGGAAATACCTTCCAGGGACGGAGCGAAAGGGAATTCCCGGGACCGCGCACCGGACTCCCCCAGGGAGACCACCAAGAGCGAACCCCTATACAGGGACTGTCTGGCAATCACCCCAGAAGCCCTAAATGCGCAGCAGCCGGGACACAAAAGGGCAATAGGTAAGTCCAAAAATGTCCGTACGTGATGTGAGTCCAGAGTGGTATTAAACGGAAGGATCCGGGCAGAAGTGCCGACCAAAGACGGCAAACTGAGTCCGGGCACAGCTAGATGATACCAGATGAAGTCCAGAGTCGGTGTCGGTTGTTTTCCAAGAGGATCCGAATAACAATCAGGAACCAAAAGCAGCAGGGCAGGAGCACACAGGAAGCAGTATACTCAGGCACTGGACTAAGCTTTAGGGGCGGCTTTTAAACAGATGGACAGGAAGTAGGGCAACAGAACAGAAAACTCCATGTTAACAAAGGGCAAGCTCTTTCAAAAGAAAACTGGAAAACCCGGAACTCTGACACTGGCAGTTTTTTAAGTTGGCTCCAGATGATTCTAAAAAGGCCATTTGCAACACCTGCCATGCCAGCATCAGCAGGGGTACCAAAACTAGCAGCCTGACCACCACCAGCATGATCAGGCACATGTCAGCCAAGCACCCGACTTTGTGGGAAGTACAACAGAGTCGAGGAGCAGTGCTTGCCGATGTCACTGCTACGTCTTCGCTGGTTGTGCATGCGAGCCAATCCCCTGTCCATGCTGCCTGCGAACAAGCCTCCTCCACTCCTGCACCTGCAGTTGCCTACGCAGAAAGAACACCATCATCAAGCACGTCCTTGTCCCAGCGCAGCGTTCAGTTATCCATTCAGCAAACCTTTGAACGCAGGCGCAAATACACTGCCAACACCCCACATGCCACAGTTCTAAATGCTAACATTTCGCGACTGCTTGCGCTGGAAATGTTGCCTTTTAGGCTGGTTGAGACAGAAGCATTCCGCGACATGATGGTGGCAGCTGTCCCACGTTACTCGGTCCACAACCGCCACTATTTCTCCCGGTGTGCCGTCCCCGCATTGCATAACCACGTGTCACAAAACATCACACGTGCCCTGAACAACGCTGTTTCAGCCAAAGTCCACCTAACCACAGACACGTGGACAAGTGCATGTGGGCAAGGCCGCTACATCTCGTTGACGTCACACTGGGTTAATATTGTGCAAGCTGGGACCAAGTCTGAGTGAGGGACGGAACACGTCCTTCACACACCAAGTTTTGCAGGCCCTACCTCAGTCAGGGTTTCACACACACTCTACAGCTCCGGAATGTCATGCTCCTCAGCCTCCTCCTCCTCCTGCGCATCCTGATCCACTTTACCCTCCACACCAGTCCCAAGCTGGAAGTGTCGCGGGCGGAGGAGGGGACGGTGCGCTCTCCCACTGCTCGGGTCCGGCTGACGCTGCTCTACGGTTGCTGCTGCTCGTTGGCTCGAGCGATGGCCGGATCCCGGGGACTCGAGCGGCGCTACTCGCCCGTGAGTGAAAAGGGGTGGTTTGGGTTTTGGGGATATTGTCCGTGATGCCACCCACGGTTGTGGTGATTGTGTGGACACCACCGCTGCTCTGGACGGGGATCCCGGGAGCCTGTGACAGGGAGCAGCTTTGTTGTTATTTCTCCCCTCCGTGGGTAGGGGGGTTGGTTGTCCCGGGGCCTGGTGATGGGGTAGAGATGGATGACAGGCGGGTTGCGGGGCCTGATGAGGTGCAGGGTCGCAGGGGCAGCGCTGTGCCGCACGGCACGGAGGTACTCACTCAGCCCAATGATGATGACACAGTTCACGGTAAAACAAGTGGCTGGATGGACGGGTCACTCGAACGGCTGCAGTTGTTCCTCCCTGCAGGTTAGTGATGACTGTCTCTCCCTGCACCTAAGTTAAGTGTTGGTAGTGATGGTTTCCCAACGGTAACCCGCTCCCCGACCTGGATATGGGCCGGAGGAGCCCCTTTTGCCCACAGGCGCTGGCCCTGGGAGACGGTTGCCCTTAGCGGTGGCGGTGTCTCCCCTTCACGGTTGTACGGTTGCCTTCTATCTGGACTTGGCTGTTTGGAAACCCTGAGGTTCCCTTCACTAACGGATTTGGCAAATTCACGGCGACACCAAGCCTTGCCGGGATCCGAAAGTCCTCTGCCAATGGTGCTGGCTTCTCTTTGTATACCGGTCCGGTACGGCCGGGTCACCACCCGTCCACGGTCCTTACGGCAGACTCCAATCGGCCTCCACTGCAGACGGTCACCACATCCTGCCAACCTTGCTGTCCTGTCCGGGCCACACACCCGGACCAACTTCAGGCTCTTTGCTGTCACTTTTCTCCTCTCTACTACTTTCCTCCTTCCACTTCCTTAGCTTAACTCTCACTGCCTGTGTTTTCCCTCCTCCTCGGTGGGTGGAGACCAACCGCCTGGCTCCACACCCTGGTGTGGACAACAGCCCCTGGGGAAGGCAACAAGGATTTTGTGTTTTGACTATGATATGCCTGCAGGGAGTGTGGGGTGTTTAAGTGTTGTGCTCTGTAGCCCCTGGCTTGTCCAGGGCGACACAGAAGCACTGCAGCACTGCCTCGGCGAAGCGGCAACAGGCAGTGCTGAAGCTAATCTGCATAGGTGACAAACCCCACAATGCAGAAGAGGTGTGGACAGCTCTGAAACAGCAGGCAGATCACTGGCTCACAACTCTGAACCTAAAGCCAGGAAAGGTCGTGTGTGACAATGGCTGGAACCTGGTGGCGGCTTTGAGGCGAGGCCAGCTGACACATGTTCCATGCGTGGCCCATGTGCTCAACCTCGTGGTTCAGCGGTTTCTAAAGTCATACTCAGAGCTGTCTGATCTGCTGGTAAAAGTTCGCCGCCTGTCTGCACATTTTCGAAAGTCACCTACTGCTTCAGCCGGCCTTGCCGGCTTAAGACGCCGTTTGCATCTTCCGGCACACAGACTGGTGTGTGATGTCCCCACGCGTTGGAATTCAACTCTGCACAAGTTGGTCAGGATATGTGAGCAGAAGAGGGCAGTTGTTGAGTACCTGCATCACCTAAGCCGTCGGGAAATGGGTCAAACTCCACACATAACACCTGAGGAGTGGAGATGGATGTCCGACCTATGCACCATCCGCCAAAACTTTGAGGACTCCACCAAGATGGTGAGCGGCGATGACGACATTATTAGCATCACCATACCGCTTCTCTGCCTTCTAAAATGGTCTCTGCTCAAAAAACAACCATGATGCATTGCAGGCGGAGCGCGATGAGTTTGAGCAACAAACAGTAGTGGGTGTGGGTGATGATAACACACAGCCCAGCCTCGTCTCATCACAACGTGCAGTGGAGGACTATGACGAGGAGGAGGATGAAGACATGGAGCAACTCTCTGGCCAAATTGAGGATATGACATGCAGTCATATCCTCGGTTCAGCGTGGCTGGCCAGAGGACAGGGTAGATGATGAGGAGGAGGAGGAGGAGGACAGCATGTTCAGTCATCGTGTTGGTCAGGATACTGAAGTGATGGCTGTTAAGAGTCTGGCACACATGGCTGACTTTATGGTAAGCTGCCTGTCTCGTGACCCTCGCGTTAAGAACATCTTGGCCGACAATCATTACTGGTTGGTAACACTGTTAGACCCACGCTAAAAGGAAAACTTTATGTCTCTTATTCCCGAGGCGGAGAGGTCAGGCAAAATGCAGCAGTTCCAGAAGGCCATAGTCACGGAAGTAGGCAAAGCATTCCCCTCACAAAACGCTAGCGGCATAGGTCAGGAATCACTGGACAACCAAGGCGTACAGCCGAGAGGGGCACAAGTCCAATCCGCCAGAGGTAGGGGAACAGTCTTTAAGATGTGGGACAGTTTTCTCAGCCCCTCACATACCACAGCCCCTGAGGTGAGGGGTAGTGACACAAGAAATCCTAAGTTTGGCCAGATGCTCAAGGAGTACCTTGCAGATCAAACAACTGTACTCCGACATTCCTCTGTGCCTTACAATTAATGTGTATCCAAGCTGGACACGTGGCATGAATTGGCTCTCTACGCTTTGGAAGTCCTGGCCTACCCTGCCGCTAGCGTTTTGTCAGAGCGTGTTTTTAGTGCCGCAGGTGGAATCATTACAGATAAACGCACCCGCCTGTCAACTGTAAATGCTGACAGGCTGACTCTGATCAAGATGAACAAGGGTTGGATTTGGCCAGACTTCACCACACACACCAACAGCAAATTACAGCGGAATTTAAAGTTTGTAACGGGAATTTGCCATGTACCTCCACTCACCCATGGTAACACACTTCTGGACTTTGGCTAATCGCTGGACTGCTCCTCCTTCTCCTCATGCGCCATCATGGTGACCATTACAATAGTTAAGCCGTTGTTTCAGGTATACCCCCAGTGGTAAATTTTTTCGCCCATTCTTTCTGAATGGGCATTACAACGACAGGAGACCCGCTCCTTTGCAATGGGAACAATGTTTTGAGGCCCTCATGCACATCTCTATCCAGGGACAACGTGGAGCCTCCCAATTTTTGGCTGCCCTGCCTAAGGGCTATACTACAATAGACCCACTTCCTTACAATGGGCACTTCATGTTTACAGGCCATCATGCACGTCTCTATCCAGGGACAATATGGAGCCTGACGCTGCCACCGACTGCCACACACATGCTGTTTTTAAATGCAAGCACGGACGCAATAAGAACCTAACTGGTTTTTAGGAGCGACAATTACTGAGAAGTCTGACACTATCAGACACTGCTGACTGACGTGTATTATACACTAGACTTGTGCGTTATATAATAGTTTGTGCAAAACGCGCACCTGTACGCTGCCACCGACAGACACACACGTGCTGTTTTTAAATGCAAGCACGGACGCAATAAGAACCTAACTGGTTTTTAGGAGCGACAATTACTGAGAAGTCTGACACTATCAGACACTGCTGACTGACGTGTATTATACACTAGACTTGTGCGTTATATAATAGTTTGTGCAAAACGCGCACCTGTACGCTGCCACCGACAGACACACACGTGCTGTTTTTAAATGCAAGCACGGACGCAATAAGAACCTAACTGGTTTTTAGGAGCGACAATTACTGAGAAGTCTGACACTATCAGACACTGCTGACTGACGTGTATTATACACTAGACTTGTGCGTTATATAATAGTTTGTGCAAAACGCGCACCTGTACGCTGCCACCGACAGACACACACGTGCTGTTTTTAAATGCAAGCACGGACGCAATAAGAACCTAACTGGTTTTTAGGAGCGACAATTACTGAGAAGTCTGACACTATCAGACACTGCTGACTGACGTGTATTATACACTAGACTTGTGCGTTATATAATTGTTTGTGCAAAACGCGCACCTGTACGCTGCCACCGACAGACACACACGTGCTGTTTTTAAATGCAAGCACGGACGCAATAAGAACCTAACTGGTTTTTAGGAGCGACAATTATTGAGAAGTCTGACACTATCAGACACTGCTGACTGCCGTGTATTATACACTAGACTTGTGCGTTATATAATTGTTTGTGCAAAACGCGCACCTGTACGCTGCCACCGACAGACACACACGTGCTGTTTTTAAATGCAAGCACGGACGCAATAAGAACCTAACTGGTTTTTAGGAGCGACAATTACTGAGAAGTCTGACACTATCTGGACTGTTTTACACTGTGTACACCAGCCCCAGATATGATGAAGGCTGGTATACGGTCACCACTAGGAATGGCTATATACCCTGCCTGCCTGCCTGCCTGCCTGTATACTGCTTCAATAGTCCTGACAAGGACTCTTCTGGTCACTAGCCTGTATTCCGACCTGGCTATACCCTGCCTGTATATAGCAACAATAGTCCTGAGAAGGACTCTGCTACTGTACTCCGACCTGGCTATACCCTGCCTGCCTGTATACAACTATAATAGTCCTAAGAAGGACTTCTGGTCACACTGTTTGCAGCCCTGCTCCAGAACTAACTATAAAGGGCCGCAAAGCTTTCCCTGAAGCAGCAACACTCTCCCTGCACTGACTGTCTGGATAGCTGTGAGCAGAGCACAGCGCGCCGGCCGGTATAAAGGCTCGGTCACGCTGTGCAGGCCGGCCAATCACTGCAATTCCACAACTAACAGGGCTGTGGCATTGCAGTGGTCTGCCAGCCAATCCCTGCATGAGGGCTGGCTCTCAAAAGAGCGCCAACATGCAGAAATGAAGACCACGAGTACAGCACGAGTATCGCGAGATTACTCGGTCCCCGCCGAGCAGCCCGAGTACAGCGATACTCGTGCGAGTACCGAGTAGTTACAAGCATGCTCGCTCATCACTATTGTAGATATAGTGGAATGGAAGATGCATAGTCAAATCATAAAGGGGAGGTAAATACATGGACAAAGAGGACCTGGACAGAGAAGACCTGCGAGCACATGTGACGCCCAACCCCAACGCGCACGTTTCGGGGTCACCTTCTTCAGGTGATCAGGGGACAGGATGGGGCCATGATAGAGACATATATACAAAGATAAGGCCATATATACCAGGATGGACCATAAAGGGAACATATTTACCAGGATGAGATCATATATACCAGGATGGGGCCATATATTCCAGGATATAGCAATAATGAGGTCATACACCAGGATGGGGGTAAATTTTACCAGGAAGTGGCCCAGAATGGGGGACATTATGTAACATCCTGAAGGTGTATTAACGGGACAATGCACTGGACTCCCCCCCAGAGAGGCAACCAAGAGCTAACTCCTATACAGGGACTGTTTGGTCACCCCACCAGAGGGCCTAAATGTACGGCAGCCGGAACACAGGGAGTACGGGGTATGGGTCCTCAGAGAACGGCACGGGAGATGACTAATAGTCCAACGGAAACCGGATGCAGGACAGATGACGGGAACCGGGAACAGGTGCCGAGTAGTCCCAGCCGACAGGGTCCAGATCCAGTGGGACGTGCAGGCTGGAGCTTCCAGGTAAAGTCCAGGTGACGGGTTCAGGCTGACAGGAGATGGCGGGATCCTCAGCAAACAGTCACCGGGACACCTCCTGGGTAATCGTCACTCTGTGACCAGGTCAGGACGGCAGACGGGCTCTGCGGAAGAGACAGGGTTAATCTGGGTACAAGACACAGAGGGACCTGAACACCTAGCTATGGGAACACGTTGAACAGGCACCGCCCACAGGGAAAAGGAAGTCTTATATACCCAGTACCTGTAATTAGCCATATCCTGTTCCCGGGACGCTGGCCCTTTAAGAAGAGGTGAGTGAGCGCGCGCACCCTAATGCGCATGCGCAAGGCCCGAGTGTCGGAGACCAGAGCAGAAAGCGGCAGGGAAGGTGAAGGAGATGCAGGGGAGCCAGAGGAAGTGTCCGGGGTCGCAGAGGAATGCCGGGACCGACTGACGGAGGGCACAGAGGATGTACAGGAGAGGGAGTGAGAGGGACCGCCGCGGGCAGAAGAACCGGAGACCGGAGCGGTGAGTGACAGGCGGCGCCGGGACCCGGGGAGCGTGACACATTAGTACAGGATGGGGGTCAGTACTACACAATGAAGAGGAGGGAGGGGGAAACTCGTATGTCTTTATAGGATTTAGAACGCTACAACGGCCCATACAGCTGACCAACGTGTGGAGGGTGGGACAGGCTCAAACTTTGCATCGGGGACAATCTGACTCTAGTTACACCACTGGTAGGTATCTAAAGTAAATGACCACCACAATAATAGTGTGTAATATTAAAGCTCTTACTCGACGTACCCAGATTTTTATGATACTCTTATTCTTTATAGTTTATTCTACAAACCTGCTATTGTGCAAACAACCATTATTTCCTTTTTTGCACTTATAATTGCTTTATTTTCCCCCACAGCTGCTCACAGTTTTCTCGAGAGGCAAATTCATTTTGGGATCGATATCTGAGAATGGGGGTCTTCCCCCCTTGGTGTTCCTGGCACACCACCATCGGGTATTGTTTGGAAAGCGCATTTGTCTAACACTTTCTGATTGTATTAACCATGTAGCAATGAAAAAGTCATGTTCCTATTTGTAAAGCTGCACCACATCTATAAATGCCGGCGGTCAATAAACAGGAGGACGTCTTCCAGGGTGGGAAAATAAAGCTTTTTTACCTGCTTTTTTTTTACTTTAAAAACACCAATTTGTTACATGCACGCTGAGCCTTTAACTCTGCTTTTACCAAGTTACTCAATTTCATCTAATATTTATTTTTTTCTCTTTTTTTTCCACCCTCTTTCCTTTATATAAATATTGGATTTCTCATGGGTTAGCCGTTAAATAAAGAAAAGCGGGAAGGTACCTGCGGCTGCTCACGTGAACGGCTATTGTGCTCTTCGGAAAGGTTGACCGCGTACATAACTATTGTGACTTTTCTGACATGTGTCATTTTTTCATGGCATGTTCGTCATCGTTTCTAGCTATTATGGCTTTAGGAATCTTCAACCTGAAAGATCAAGGTGTCTCTGACATTAAGAGCTCAGCTATCGGACGTCATTTAAAGGGTAAATCTTCATCTGATCAGTTTATTCTTGATGCTATAGATGTAAGTTTGCTTGTTAGGTAACTAAAGGCATAAAAGTGTTGGCCATGGCAGTAAAACAACAAATCGAATATAATTTTAAAGGTCATTATAATCAACAAAGCAAACTAAACCCAACGTCGTAAAGAGAAATGTTCCTTAAAGTAGAAGGACTCAAGCACTTGACCCAATAATGATCTCCACCAGAACTCTGTAAACCCCGGTGGGACCCCCCTAATTGGAGAAGATGGTGACCTTTTTGGTTACAAAGATTGGACCGACCCAAGATGAAACCCCTTTCTATTCTACATTCTAGGGGTGAGAAAGAAAACGGGTTGTAGTGCCGCGCTATTCACCACTCCAGAAATTTATGAACGATTAAGGTCTTTTTATTTTCATGCACAGGTCAACGTGTTTTAGGAGTACTCAGCTCCCTTCATCAGGAAATCAGGCAAAAGAACATCAAATTTGATGAGATTTGATGTTCTTTTGCCTGATCTCCTGATGAAGGGAGCTGAGGTCTCCTGAAACGAGTTGACCTGTGCATGAAAATAAAAAGACATTAATTGTTCATAAATTTATGGAGTGGTGAATAGCGTGTCACTACAACCTGTTTTCTTTCTCAACCCTTGAATCACTACACCCGGGGCTGCAGCTTTTCCACTGTTTGCTACATACGAGTATAGGGGTTGTGACTGGCAGAACCCCTATAGGTGAGTTTTCTACCTTTATTACCTTAGGTTTTTGTAGGATAAGACCCTATTGCACTTCTCTTCCACAGTCCATACTATTCTACATTCTAAACATGACACCATACTATATTGCATGGATCACGGCAGGCACAGAAAGAAGCCGTTACGGACATACAAACTCAAAGTTACCAACACAATTTGCACTCAAAATAATCCCCTGGCACACAGCTGGCAAAGTATGATGCCCCTACATTGGCCCTATCACATTATGGTGCCCCCACAGTACCTGGGGATGTCTGGCGCATTGCACAAAGAGAAAGGATGGCCCTTACGATAGGGAGCAGGTGGCGGGACACCACCTGACACTAGCCTGTGTCTGATTGCTGAGCTCCCCTAACGTCCCTATATGAGTTCTTTCCCTCATCGCTGTCACGAGCCTACAGTAGTTCCTATCTCTCCCTCTACTTACACTGGTGACTGGATTTCACCTCTACAATTGTCCGTCACAGGGGAATACAGGTAAAAAGGATATGCTTCAACTTCAAAGCTGCAGCCAGATACCAGGGCTGCTGGCAACACGGCTCCAACAGCTACAAGAAGCTTCTTTCCTCCAAGGTGGTCATTTAAGAATGTATCTCTATAATCATCATCAGGTGATGGGACAAGGGACTATTTAAGGTGGAGAGGAGTGGTCATGAACCGGCTGAACCTGAGTTGAACTAACAAGAAGCTACCAGCAAGGAAAGAATGCTTAACCCTTGCTGCACTGAAAGAAAGCAAATATGTTTAAAACCCAGATTCTCACAAGGTAATGTAAGACTCAGATCCCAGAGCACTTTAAAGGGAGCCTGTCACCAGGTTTAGTGACTATAAGCTGCGGCCACCACCAGTGGGCTCTTATGTACAGTACTAGAAGGTGGCCCGATTCTACGCATCGGGTATTCTAGAATTTACGTATTGTGTAGTTCATGTATGATTTTTGTTATATATATATATAGAGAGATGTTGTTGTCTGTAGTTACCAAGTGTTTGTGTAGGCGCTGTACATGTTCTGGGTGTTGTCTGGGTGTGACGGGGGGTGAGAGCGGTGTTGTATGTGTGTTGCGTGTGTTGCGTTGTTTGTGGAGCGCTGTGTGTCTGTAGCGTTGTGTGTGTGTTGCGCGGTTTGTGTGTGTGTTGTGTGTTTTGGGGGGAGGTATGTTTTGTGCAATGTGTGTGTTGTGCGGTATGTGCGTATATTTGTGTGTGCCGCGGTGTTTGTGTGTTGGGTGTTGTGTGTGTGCAGCGTTGTCTGTGTGTGTGGGTGTCTGTGTAGGGCAGTTGTTTGTGGTTCCCAGTGTGTGTGTGTGTTGTGCAGTGCGCGCGCGTGTGTGTGTGTGTGTGTGTGTGTGCATCAGCCTCTCTTCTCTCAGCCTACCTCTCCCAGCCTCCCTCAGCATCAGCCTCCCTCTCCCAGCCTCCCCAGCATCAGCCTCCGCCAGCATCAGCCTCTCTCCTTCCAGCCTCCTCCAGCATCAGCCTCCCTCTCCCAGCCTTCCCCAGGATCAGCCTCTCTCCTCCCAGCCTCTGTCCTCCCAGCCTTCCCCAGCATCAGCTTTCCCCTCCCAGCCTCCCTCAGCATCAGCCTTCCCCAGCATCAGCCTCTCTCCTCCCAGCCTCAGCCTCTCTCCTTCCAGCCTCCCCCAGCATCAGCCTCTCTCCTTCCAGCTTCCCTCAGCATCAGCCTCCCCTTCCCAGCCTTCCCCAGGATCAGCCTCTCTCCTCCCAGCCTCCTTCCTCCCAGCCTCCTTCCTCCCAGCCTCCCTCAGCATCAGCCTTCTGCTCCCAGTCTCCCCCAGCATCAGCCTCCCCATGCATCATCCTCCACCAGCATCAGCCTCTCTCCTTCCAGCCTCTCTCCTTCCAGCCTCCCCCAGCATCAGCCTCCCCTTCCCAGCCTTCCCCAGGATCAGCCTCTCTCCTCCCAGCCTCCTTCCTCCCAGCCTCCCTCTCCCAGCCTCCCTCAGCATCAGCCTTCCGCTCCCAGTCTCCCCCAGCATCAGCCTCCCCAAGCATCAGCCTCCACCAGCATCAGCCTCTCTCCTTCCAGCCTCCCCCAGCATCAGCCTCTCTCCTTCCAGCCTCCCTCAGCATCAGCCTCCCGTTCCCAGCCTTCCCCAGGATCAGCCTCTCTCCTCCCAGCCTCCTTCCTCCCAGCCTCCCTCAGCATCAGCCTTCCCCTCCCAGTCTCCCCCAGCATCAGCCTCCCCAAGCATCAGCCTCCACCAGCATTAGCCTCTCTCCTTCCAGCCTCCCCCAGCATCAGCCTCCCCAAGCATCAGCCTCCACCAGCATCAGCCTCCCTCGTCCCAGCCTCCCCCTCCCAGCCTCCCCCAGCATCAGCCTCTCTCCTCCCAGCCTTCCCCATGATCAGCCTCTCTGCTCCCAGCCTCCTCCAGCACGCCGTGCTCCTCTGCCGACACTCACACACCCGATCGCATCCACTCACACACACCCGATCGCATCCACTCACACACACCCGATCGCATCCACTCACACACACCCGATCGCATCCACTCACACACACAGACACTGACGATATCGCACATACGCGCTTATACTCACAACATCCGGGGATATCACATGCTTCTGGCCATGTGATCCTCCGGCAGGTCCTGGAAGATCACAACAGCACAGTATCGCCGCCGAGAAGCAAGCGATATCCCAGGATGTTGTGAGTATGTGGATGCGATGTGATGTGTGTGTGTGAGTGAGTGTGATCTGATTTGTGTGTGTGTATGTGTGTGCTATTATGTGTGTGCTGTTATGTGTGTGCTGTTATGTGTGTGCTGTTATGTGTCTGTATTTTCCGCCGCTGCAGGACCTTGATGTGTGGATGCGATGTGATGTGTGTGTGAGGTGTGTATGAGAGTGAGTGTGAGCCGGTGTACACTGGTAACTATGATACACATCGGGTAACTAAGGGACCTTAGTTACCCGATGTGTATAATGGTTACCAGCTTTCACGGCCTCCGTGAAGATCCCAGCATCGCAAGGTTATGTGTGGCGCTGCTGGGATCCTGACGGAGCCGGTGTAGAAGCAAGCGATATCCCAGCATGTTGTGATGTGTGAGGTGTGTGTGAGAGTGAGTGTGAGAGTGAGTGTGATCTGATGTGTGTGTGTGTACTCACCTGGGAATCGGGGCTCCGTGTCAGTTGGGCCAGAGCGAGCGTGCATTGTGTGAGGGAGGCGGGGCCTGCAGAGAGCCGGGGCGAGAGGCCAATCCGTGTGGGGGGGCGGGGCCATGGCGAGCCCAGCGGCCAATCAGCTTTGTGTCACCGTAAGGACACAATTTCGGAGCATGACAGACAGACAGATAGACAGACAGATAGACAGACAGACAGACAGACAGAATAAGGCAATTATATATATAGATTCTAATATGCTGTATATAAGATCCCAGGCCACTGTGTGGAACATAAAAAACACTTTATAATACTCACCTAGGAGCTCACTCTGGTGCAGACTGGTCGGATGGGTGTCTCCGTTCTCCGGTGCCGGCGCCTCCTCTTTCGGCCATCTTTGTCCTCCATCTTCTGAAGCCGCGGTGCATGACACGTGCGACGTCATACACACTTGCCGGCATTCAGGTCCTGCGCAGGCGCACTTTGATCTACCCTGAGTAGGGCAGATTAAAGTATTGTACTGCACATGCGCGGGATCGAGTGTGTATGACGTAGACGCGTCATGCACACAGGCTTCAGAAGGAGGACGAAGATGGCCGAAAAAGGAGGCGCCAGTACTGGAGGACGAAGACGCCCATTTGAGCCACATCCACCGCAGCGACCAGTTTACGTGAGCATTATAAAGTGTTTTTTATGTTCTACACAGCGGCCTGGGATCTTATATACAGTGTGTTAGAATACTGTATATAAGAGCCCAGTGGTAGTGGCCGCAGCTTATACGGCACAAAACTGGTGACAGGTTCCCTTTAAGTACCACAGTTTCTTGTATTGCCACCCTATGAAATCGTCCTGGTTTCACAACGCTGATAGAACCTGTGGGAGAGGTGAGTGCAGCATCGGCACTCTGCTATCTGTCTGTGCCACCACATCTTCGGACTGTGTAACAAGACATCATAAGGGGGTGATGGCTGGAAGCAGTGAGTGACACCAGCGTTGCCCCCTGACGACAATTCATTTGAATGTGGTCACTCACCCTGCATGGAAGTGAGTGCAGCGCCAGCCTTCTGTCACGTCACATTTGAGATTCTTCTCAAATGAAACATGACAGATCGTGAAATAAAAATGAAAAAAAAAATAAAAAAAAGGTATTTGCAGCATAGGGAGAATTGCAGGGAATTGTTTAATAAAAAAAATTACAAAAGTGTTTAGTTTTAAAATAGATATTTTTTAAAAAATAAAACATTTTAGGTATTGAGAAACATTTTTAAGCCAAGAGGAAAACTGCATCTGTATTAGGCAGAAATGAAGAACTTTTCGCAGAAAACAAAAAAGTTTGCAAATTTTACTAACCTGCAAATTCTTCTAATGATACTTAACCAAGGCTTGAAGAACAAGCAATGACTAAAAGGTACCCTAGAGATCTGTTCACATGTGGCGTTTTTGCAGCATATGTGTTGCATATTTTTTGCAGCATATTTGGTAGGTAAATTACGCAGCGTTTTACTGTATCAGCAATCGATGGGATATCTTAAATTTCACCCATTCAAATGAAAAGGATTAGTAACACGTGAATACTGTATGCAACAAGAACGCAACGTGTGAACATCCCCTAAACCTTCTGCTTTATGCTACGATTGCCACATCGCCCTCCTTACTCCATGCAGGTCAGTCTACGGCACTATTACACATTATAGTTCTGCTCCCATCCTTGATTGATAAGCTGAAGTGTTAAACCAGATAATGTTTGTGATGTTCACATTTGGTAACAAGTCTGGAGGTTTGTGTGAGATTTTGGGAATCGATGGAGGAGCATCTGCAGATTCACAGAAGTGCAACATGTTTAATTAAATTGCTTCTGAATCAAATTTGGTTGGTTGAATCCGATTTAGTTAGAAATTACATTACTAATATTACTTTTAGTGACATACTATATGCACAGATGCACAATATATCTCATGTACATATAGATGGTATAACATGGCAACCACTAAAATGGATGGGCAACAATATAATAATGGGTCACAATATCTGTCCTCATCATGTATATGTGATTTCTTTAATGATGTCCCCCATCCTGGCCCCTTTGTTGAATATTATCCCCATCCTGACCACCTTTCTTTAATAATGTAATAATGTTCCCCATCCTGGCCCCTTTCCTTAATAATGTCCCCCATCCTGGCCTCTTTTTTAAATGTCCCCTGTCCTGGCTCCTTTCTTTAATAATGTCCACATCCTGACCGCCTTTCTTTAATAATGTCCCCCATCCTGGCCCCCTTTTTTTAATAATGTGCTGCCTCCTGCCCCTTTCTTTAAGAATATCCCCATCCTGTTCGCTTTTCTTTAATAATGAGCCCCATTCTGGCCCCTTTTTTTAATAATGTCCCCCATTCTGGCCTCTTTTTTAAATGTCCCCCGTTCTGACCCCTTTTTTTTTAATAATGTCTCCCATCCTAGCCACTTTCTTTAATAATGTCCCCTATCCTGCCCCCTTTCTTTAATAATGTGCTGCCTCCTGCCCCTTTCTTTAATAATATCCCCATCCTTGCCCCTTTCTTTAATAGTGTCCCCATCCTGACCGCCTTTCTTTAATAATGTCCCCCATCCTGGCCACTTTCTTTAATAATGTCCCCCATCCTGCCTCCTTTCTTTTGTGACGCCCTGGCAAAACCAGGGTGTCACAGAGCCTGGAAAAGCCAGCAAAGAGCAGGCCATTCTCCTCCTTGGTAACCTGATCCCACACCAGTGCAGCAGGACAGACACCCCCCCCAGTGTAAGAGCTAAACTGAGCAGCGGGGGAGGGGCTGGAGCAGAGTGTGTGAGGAGTGTGAAGAGAGCAGACCAGGGGAGGATAGCTCCTGGCTGCTGTGAAGAAGGGAAGGGTGAGGAAGGGGCCCGAGGTAGCCGGGGCAGGGTAGCGGCCCGCCGGTACCAAGGGAAGACCCGGATCACTGCAGGGGAGCGGGCTCCCCATTCCTGACTGGGAAGGAGAAAGAAGCGTCTGGCTGCAGAGCAAGAACAGGATCCTGCTGTACTGTGTGAGGGACCCAAACACCATCCGCACCAAAGGCTGCGGACACCGGCAGTTTCTAGTTTTCCAGTGACTCTGTGTGGATTAACTGTGAGTACACTAGTGCCATCAGGCACCGCACCGCAGCACTGCGCCCTGCATATCCCCGAATGGGCCCCGGGACCAACTGCCCCTACCCACGGAGGGGTTAACATCAGAAGCTGCACCCCAACACCGTTCCCGGGAGTCCCGCACCTTCACCGCAGCGGTGGTGTCCCCCATCACCACAACCCGTGAGTGGCGTCACGGACAATCCCCTTTAACAATAACCCCTTTTTACAGTGGAGCCTGGGATCACAGACCAGGTCACGCCACCGTGATACTTACTGAAGTGACCCTTGGCCCGGATCTGAGTACCCCTGTCCCTGGGCGACACACTTTAACACTAGAAGTCCCAGAAATTTCGAGCTCCATGGGTTCCAAAGGTAGAAATATTAAATGACCCCTCTCTGGGACTTCTAGTGTTAATAATGTGCTTCCTCCTGCCCCTTACTTTAATAATATCCCCCATCCTGGCCCCTTTCTTTAATAATGTTCCCCATCCTAGCCCCCTTTCTTTAATAAATATTCCCATCCTGGCCCCTTTCTTTAATTATGTCCCCCCATCCTGGCCCCTTTTTTTTAATAATTTCCACCATCCTGGCCCCTTTCTTTAATAATGTCCCCCATCCTGGATGCTTTCTTTAATAATCTCCCCCATCCTGGCCTCTTTCTTTAATATTGTGCCCCATCCTGGCCCCTTTCTTTAATAATGTCCCCCATCCTGTCCCCTTTCTTTAATAATGTCCCCCATCCTGGCACCTTTCTTTAATAATGTCCCCCATCCTGGTCCCTTTCTTTAATAATGTCCCGAATCCGGGCCCCTTTCTTTAATAATGTGCCCCATCCTGGCCGCTTTCTTTAATAATGTACCCCATCCTGGCACCTGTATTTAATAATGTCCACTATCCTGGCACCTTTCTTTAACAGTGTCCCCCATTTTTGCCCCTTTCTTTAATAATGTCCCCCATCCTGGCCTCTTTTTTTAATGCCCCCTATCCTGGCCCCTTTCTCTATTGTCATATGCTCAGGCTCTCTTCAAAAATATATTCCACATGCGAAAATAAATGATTCTTCTCACGTGTCCATGCTCCTGTGGAAAGGAGTGTCTTCTTCTAATGCCTTAGCCAGTGCAAGGTGACAGGCTGCACATGACAATGACATTATACACCACAGGCGATGGGAAAGCTGATATCAGCTGCCAGTCTCTTAGTCCCTGGAGGCCTATGTAACTGTTGTGGTGCAGGGAGCCTGTGCTTCCCTGCGTCGAGAAGGGCAGTGAGCCCCATAGGGGTGAACAGGCCCATGACGATCGGGAGGGTGCAGGGTAGTAAGGAGTTAAGGGTTTGGTTAGGATGGGGGAGGTAGATGGGGGCATAGGATTGGTGGATGGTACTGGAGGGGGGATTGGAGGAGAGCAAGGAAGGGGTGGGGGTGTAGTAGGAGGTATAAAAGGGGGTGTAAAAATGTTACCTCCCCTTTTGTCGCCGTGAACTTTTTGCCCAGGACGTCCGTGCTGCATCCCCCTGCGATGGCTGACCTGGCCGCTTTGATGGAGCTGGTGCGCGGGGCGTCGGAGGACCTTGGGGTGGACGTGCTGCGGGAGCAGCTGGTGGCGGTCTGCGGTGCTGGAGCAGTGTTACCTGCTGCTCCGGCGCCCGGGCCCATCCTACGTGCTTGGCGGGCGCGGCCGCCGGAGCGCTACTCCCCCAGCGGGAGGGGGAGCAGGAGATCAAGGAGCCCCTTCGGGGACCCTCCGGGGCAAGGGAGCCCCGCATCTGCCTCTGTGGAGCTGCCGGCCGCCGGGAGGAATTCTCGCCTGAGATCCCGCGGGTCGGAGGTGGGCGGAGCTTCGGCGAGGCCTACCTCCGGTCCGCGGCCTGCAAGGCCTCGGACCAGAGTAGCGGCAGCCCCCGGTGATGTGCGGGCCGGGGGTGGAGCCCAGCGTCCCGGATCTGCGGAGGAGACTCCCTGCAGGCAGCAGGGGAGGAACTCAGGACGGGCAGCGGATGTGGAGCGCAGCGGCAGCCAGAGACGAGCGGGGGAGGAGTACGGTGGCCCGGAGGGCCTCATGCGGACCCGGATTACGGTCCCCCCCAGCGAGGATCGGGCTGGGGGGTTCCCAGCGTATGTCAGGAGCAGGACGGCCTTCCTGAAGCCGGCAGGGAGGGAGCCCACTGAGCAGGGAGGATGCAGCGGCGGCGCAGCCGTCACACAGGAGGCCGGCAGGGATGGACGGCGGCAAGGCGCCACGTCGCGCCAAAAGAACGAGGTCCAGCAGGAGACGCCCGGAGGAGCGGGGTGCAGTGACCGTGGGGGTCGACGGCCGCCAGGTGCGGGCTGTCCCCTCGCTGGTCCCCCCTGTGGCCTGCAGCGGCAGTTCAGACTCCGGAGAGGAAGAAGGGTCGATGGCAGCGGCGGGTCGGACGGAGCGGCAGCAGGAAGATCGTGGTACGGCTGTTCCGACTTCGGTTCAACGGCAGCCTGGTGAGCGGACGACAGAAATGTTTAATGCTGTGGGTAGTGCGGGAGGGGGCGGGGGTTCCTCCGCGGGAAGCGTTACGCAGGGGGCGGGTGCGGTCGGACAGTCAGGTTTACCGGGCCCGGAGTTTTGGGGGCAGCTTTTAAGGGTGTTGCTGGGGTTGTCTGCGGAGCGGGTTAGTCGGAGTGGGCCTGGGGCTCCGGTGGGGGCGTGGGTGGGCCCCTCGGAGGTGGTGCAGACAGAGGCGCCGGTGCGCGAGGTTGTGGCGCGGGACCCTACCTCGGCGGTAGGTGCGGGACAGGCGGTCGGTGGGGCAGCTGACGTGGGTGCGAGTAAGGAGGCGGAAAAGGAAAAAGAAAAGGAGGATGAGGTTGTGCGGTTGGACGATAGGGCGTGGAGTGAAATTTATGTGTGTTTTGAAAGTCCGTTAGGGGTCCATTTGAAAAAGGAGGTGAGGGAAAAAATATGGAAAGGGGAGTATGTGGAAATTTTTTCCCTGCTTCCCTTGGAGAAGTTTAATTTGGATATAGTGAAGCCCAGTGATACAAAAAAGGAGAAAGAGGACGAAGAAAAATGAAGGTATAGGTTGATCCCGAGGACGTTTACTAACTGGCTACAGGCCTTTGCGATCTTAGCCAGCGTGATCGGGGAAAAGGAGCCGGAGCATTGTTCCGCCCTATTTGGATATATGGACGCGATAGGGGAGGCGTATAGAGTGTACGGCGGTTTAGGGTGGTTAAGATATGACGAGCAGTTCCGGCAACGGAAGGCTCTGCGGCCTGGTGTACAGTGGGGTCACAAGGATATTTCCTTGGGGATGCGGTTAATGACGGCTCCGGCTCAGCCCTTTCGAGGGGGTGCCGGGAGCCCGGGTGCGAGCGGCGGGTCCCCGGCTGGGCAGAAAAAGGGGGCTTGTTGCCAATATAACGAGGGACAGTGTAAGTTCGGGGCCTTATGTCGGTTCAAACATGAGTGTTCCGGATGTGGAGGTTCCCACTCCTTGGCCAGGTGCTTCAAGAAAGGAAAAGGAAAGGCGGGGCAGGGGTCTGGAAAAAGGGAGGACGCCAGTGAGGGTAGAGGTGATGCTTCCCTATTTAAATAGATACCCGGATGTTCAGGCGGCAGAGTTGTTGGCAAGTGGTTTTACGGAGGGTTTTCGGATTCCGTTTGAATCTGAGGTGCCGGTGTTTCGCCCAGGGAATTTGAGGTCCACAAAAGAGCATCCGGAGGTGGTGAAGGAAAAGCTGCAAAAGGAGGTGGAGTTGGGGAGGATGGCGGGCCCATTCCAGGACCTGCCATTCTCCAACTTAAGGATTTCCCCCCTTGGGGTGGTACCTAAGAAGGAGCCGAACAAATTTCGGCTCATTCATCATTTATCTTATCCGGCGGGACTGTCGGTGAATGATGGGATATCACCAGAGTTGTCGGCGGTATGTTATGTATCGTTCGATAAGGCCTTGGAGTTGGTAAGGGTTGCAGGGCGGGGGGCCCTGATGGCAAAGGCGGATATAGAAGCAGCTTTTCGTTTACTCCCGGTGCATCCAGAGAGCCTTCATTTCTTAGGGTGTATGTGGGATGGTGATTACTATGCGGATCGCTGCCTGCCGATGGGCTGTTCCATTTCGTGTGCTTATTTTGAGGCGTTTAGTACTTTTGTGGAATGGGTAGTCAAGGATGTGGCAGGAGTCCATTCAGTGATTCACTATTTGGATGATTTCTTTTGCGTTGGTCCGGCGGGCTCTTCGGTTTGCTCCTTGTTGTTATTTACGTTAGAGCAGATCGCGCGGAGCCTAGGTATTCCGTTGGCAAAAGAAAAAACGGAAGGGCCGGTGACGGCTCTATGTTTCTTAGGTATCGAAATTCATACACTGGCGATGGAATGCCGGTTGCCGGAGGGGAAGCTTATGGATTTGAAGGCGTCGGTGCGGTTTTTGTCTCAGGCCAAGAAGGTGCGGTTGCTGGATTTTCAGTCAGTGCTCGGGAAATTGAATTTCGCTTGTCGCATTATGCCGATGGGGCGGATATTTAATAGGAGACTGGCGAGCGCAACTGCGGGGGTGAAAGCTCCAAATCACTTTGTCAGAGTGACCAAGGTGATGAAGGGGGATTTGTTGGTTTGGGAGGAGTTCTTGGACCGGTATAACGGTCGGACCCTTTGGATGAGCGAGGCATTGTCCAATAGCCAGCTGGAGTTGTATATTGATGCGGCTGGCGCGACAGGTTTTGGAGCAATTTTTCAGACGCGCTGGTGTGTGGGAAAGTGGCCACGGCTTTGGGTGGAAACAGGTTTGGTAAAGAATTTGGCGCTGCTGGAACTGTTCCCCATTATTGTGGCGGTGCAGTTGTGGGGCCCCGCTTTTTCCGGAAGAAGGGTTTGCATGCATTGTGACAACATGGCGGTGGTGCATTCCATCAATGCACTGTCGGCAAAATCCCCACCGGTTGTGGGGTATTTAAGGCATTTGGTGTTGCGTTGCTTGGAATTAAACATTTGCGTGGTTGCTCGGCATGTGCCCGGGGTTCAAAACGAGGTGGCTGACGCGCTATCACGGTTTCAGTTTTGCAGGTTCAGGAGGCTGGTGCCGGGAGCGGACGCGGATGGAGAACCCTGCCCGGAATGGCTGTGGGGCCTGGCATCGGTATAGCATTTGAGGGAATTAGGAGATCGGTGGCTGAGGCTACTTGGTGCCGATATCAGGCGGTGTGGAAGGAATGGGCAGAGTTGGAAAGTGGGGACTTCATGGAGCTGGGTTACAGGGGCCGAGTGTTGGGGGTCCTGATGTTAGTTAGTGGGGACTTTTCGGCAGGTCGGTCCATTTCGGTGATTGGTTACAAGTTGGCGGCGTTGGCCTTCTTGTTTCAGATGCAAGGGGTTCGGGATGCGACTAAGGATTTTCTGGTGCGGCAGGCAATGAAGGGTTTTCGTAAAGGGGCCCAGTCGCGTGACATGAGGCGGCCGGTGTCATTGCCATTGTTGGTTCGTTTAGTGGGGTGTTTAAGGGAGTTGTGTTCGTCTCCTTATGAGCAGGTGTTGTTTTCGGTAGCTTTTGTATTGGCGTTTTTTGGGGCCTTTCGCATTGGTGAATTGGTCAGCCCGACTAAGCAAGCGATGGGTGGTTTGCTGATGGAGGATGTAATGCTGGGGGAGGACAGGGTGGAATGTTGGCTTCGTTTTTCAAAGACGGATCAGAGGGGCCAGGGGCGCTTAGTAGTGTTGTTTGCATTACCGGGGCACCAGTTATGCCCGGTGGTACAAGTTTCAGAGTTTTTAAGGGTGCGCGGTGGTTACCCCGGCGTTTTCCTTAGGCATGCGGACGGATTTGCTTTATCGCGTTACCAATTCAATGCGGTGCTGAAGATGGCTTTAGCACGGGTGGGGGAGGAGCCAAGTGAGTACAGGTCTCACTCCTTCCGGATTGGGGCGGCAACGGAAGCCGCTAGGTGGGGTTTGAGTGAGGATTGGATCCGGCGGATTGGGAGGTGGGAGTCTTCCAGGTTTCGCTTGTACATTAGGCCTCACTTGGTCAGGTGATGGTTTTGTAAGTGGGGGAGTTCTTGTTGGCGTTTTTGATTCTGGTATGCGATATTTTTCTTGTTCTGTTGCTGTTTTCATTCGTGGTTTTTGTATTTTGTAGGTCCATGCCTTGTGTGGATCCTCGGGCACTCCTATGTGTATTGGGGAGCGTTGCGGGTGGATGTTCGTCGCGACGGTCGGCAGCTCGGAGTGGCGGTGACGGAAGCCCGAGTAAAGTGGCTTGGAATTCGGGGCATGACCTGTGGTAGAGTGCGCCCCGAGGTGACTTATTATAGCCGCATGGATCGTGACCCGGATGTGTTGATTTTACATGTGGGAGGGAATGATTTGGGAGTGAGGTCGGCGAGAGAAGTAAAAAGGGACATAAAGTTGGATCTGTTACATTTGTGGAGGGCGTTCCCGGGCATTGTTATTGTTTGGTCGGATATTATAGCTCGGACGCAGTGGCGTTTTGGTAGGTCGGTGGACCGTATTAACAGGGCTCGGAGCAAATTAAACCGGGCAATTGGCAAGTTTGTGGCACGGAATGGTGGTTTGGTGGTGCGGCACAGAGAATTGGAGGAGTCCACTGAACAGTATCTGAGGCGAGATGGGGTCCATCTCACGGACGTGGGTTTAGATTTGTGGATGTTGGGATTGAGGGATGGTCTGGAGCAAGCGCTGGGGGTGTGGAGGGCCCGGGCCAAGTAAGGTGTCACTTGGCCGGTCTGTGGCGGGGTGATAGGTCCGTCTGAGAGGTTGGGAGTACCGACAGTCGGTTTGTTGGTACGAAGTCGCTCAAGGGGAGTGGCTTTGGATTGGATGGGAACTTGTGGGCGGAGGTCCTGCAGGTTCTGGGTGGGGGTAATTAACGATGGAACGTTTTTACCCCTCACCTCAGGCCGGTTGGTCACGGCCGAGGTGGTCCTCTGGGCCGGTTGGAGGTTACGGCCGGGGGGTTAAGAATGATGGTTTCCCTCTCGGATGGATCTATCGGTGGTTTTGGTTATAAGGGGGTATATATGTATAAGGTTATGTTTAACAATGGGTGGCATGTTTGAGCCACGAGTTTGGTATACATATATACGGTTTAAAAAATAAAGCTGTGGCCATTCCTGCAATAAAGTCGTGGTTATCGTCTTTATTTAAGTAAATATGGTATGGGGGGGTGTTGAATCTGGTAACCTGCTTATCCCTTATAGATGCGTCAAGAAGGGCAGTGAGCCCCATAGGGGTGAACAGGCCCATGACGATCGGGAGGGTGCAGGGTAGTAAGGAGTTAAGGGTTTGGTTAGGATGGGGGAGGTAGATGGGGACATAGGATTGGTGGATGGTACTGGAGGGGGGATTGGAGGAGAGCAAGGAAGGGGTGGGGGTGTAGTAGGAGGTATAAAAGGGGGTGTAAAAATGTTACCTCCCCTTGAGTCGCCGTGAACTTTGTGCCCACCCGCCCGCCCTTATAAAAATAAAAAAAAAAAAGGATGATATATATTTAAAAAAAAAAAAAAGGGAAAGGATAAAAAAAAAAAAAAAAAAGAAAAAGGGTGATGGTTTTTATCAAAAAAAAAATAAAAAAAAAATAAAAATGGATGGTTTTGTTTTGTTGTCACAGCGGGGTGATAGGTCCGTCTGAGAGGTTGGGAGTACCGACAGTCGGTTTGTTGGTACGAAGTCGCTCAAGGGGAGTGGCTTCGGATTGGATGGGAACTTGTGGGCGGAGGTCCTGCAGGTTCTGGGTGGGGGTAATTAACGATGGAACGTTATTACCCCTCACCTCGGGCCGGTTGGTCACGGCCGAGGTGGTCCTCTGGGCCGGTTGTAGGTTACGGCCGGGGGGTTAAGAATAGAGTTGAGCGCGGTTCGCGGTTCTCCAGTTCGCGGTTCGAGTGATTTTGGGGGCTGTTCTAGATCGAACTAGAACTCGAGCTTTTTGCTAAAGTTCGATAGTTCTAGATACGTTCGAGAACGGTTCTAGCAGCAAAAAGCAGGGCTTTTTACAGCTACAGTGTGCAGGAGCCATTGCTGGCAGCCTGCCAGAAGCTGGTAACCAAGATAAACATCGGGTATCCAACCAAAGCGCTTTGGTTAGTAACCCGATATTTATCCTAGTTACGTGCAGGAAGCCCACACTTCCCCGCTCAGCTCACTCCGCTCCCTCCTGCACGCGGCATGTACGTGTACACACACACACACACACACTCTGCACACATGGTCCCGCTCGGCTTACCTGCAGTGATGAAGTCCCGCCATCCCGACCTCAGCGCTGTCACTGTCCTCCATGGCCGCTGCTTGTCACATCACCTTCTCTCGCTTCCGACCCGAGACTGACTAGCGGTGACGTCACGGGCCTCTCGCGATACTTGGCTGTGAAGGCGGCGGTCATTGAACTCAGTGACAGGTGCTGTCAGTGTGCAGGAGATCAGCGCAGGTAATGTACCTCGCTGACAGCAGCACTTGTCATGCCCTGCAGTGACCTGGGCTGACCCATTGATGTTAGCTCAGGTCACTGCATTGCTCTCCCAGCCAATGGGGAACATCCTGCTCTTCATTGACTGGGACAGTGTGGATCGTCATGGCAACCCCTTGGATTACACCAGACCTGGATTTGTTTTTCTTTCTAATAAATTGGTTAAAGAGGGAATGTATTGGGGAGTGTTTTTGCATATAAAAATGTGTTTGCCGTCTATTTTTTTTTTTATTACTGACTGGGTTGGTGATGTCGGGTATCTGATAGACGCCTGACCTCACCAACCCCAGGGCTTTATGCCAGGTGACATTACACATCTGGTATTAACCCCATATATTACCCCGTTTGCCACCGCACCAGGGCGCGGGATGAGCTGGGGCGAAGCACCAGGATTGGCGCATCTAATGGATGCGCCACTTCTGGGGCGGCTGCGGCCTGCTATTTTTAGGCTGGGGAGAGTCCAATAACCATGGACCTCCCTAGTCTGAGAATATCAGACCCCAGCTGTATGCTTTACCTTGGCTGGTGATCCAATTTTGGGGGGACCCCTACGTGGTTTTTTTTTTTAATTATTTATTTAATTTAAAATAACAGCGTGGGGTGCCCTCAGTTTTGGATTACCAGCCAAGGTGAGGTTGCCAGCTGTGGTCTGCAGGCTGCAGCCGTCTCCTTTACCCTAGCTGGGTACAAAACTAGGGGGAACCCTACGTCATTTTTTTTTTTTCATTTTTTTGGCTAAATACAAAGCTAAGCACCCCTTAGTGCCACATGAAAGGCACCAAAGGGTGCAAAATTACAAAATGCAGGAGAGTGGGACATTATGTGTCTTTCTGCCATTATAATGACAGAAAAGACTGATATGAAGTGCACAAGCACAAGAAAATCACCAGAGCGCTCTACGCTGTGAAAAGCAGTAGAAAATGGCACTGGAGTGAACATGTGACCGCCTTATGTAGGATGAAGCTATGGATCCTGGGTAAATTTATGCATTTACCCTCCTTCAGTTTTTTTGCAGTACACAAAAAAACTGAAAGGCACACGGATGACAAACAGATGACATACGGACCGTCTACGGAACGGAAACGGATGCCACACGGATGCACCCGTGAAAAAAGCCTTATTCTGATCTGCCGTTTATAAACAGCAGGCAGAAATAAGTGAATAGCGCCCCCCAGCGTCAGAAAATCTTCGGGGTTTAAGGGCTAGCTGAGACCCTGGAGATCATGATTCAGGACGGTTTTTCCGGTCCCCGCTCATGTGATCACAGGTATACACCGTACACCGATGATCACGTTACAGTAAATGACAGCGCCGGTAAAAAATTATTTATCTCCCATCTGGCATGAAAAAACATGAGAAATCTCCTCCCCAGTCCCCTCCGGTCCCCCGGTGTCGCCAAAGTACCCCCCCCTGATGCCCTCCCAGAAATCCAAGATGGCCGCGCGCACAGCAGCGCGCCGGCCGCATTCACCCTACTCCTCTGATTTCTGTCGCATGTGCCATGACACATGCGACAGAAAACTCCTCCCCAGGCCCTGCCAGGTCACCCCCTATAACCCCACCGGTGTTCCCCGGTGTCCCACGGTACCTGTGCAGCGTTGATCCCCCGCGGCCCTCTCCTTCACAATAGACGCTGCCGCATGCACAGAGCGGCTGTCAGCTCAGCTTCCTGTATTCAGACACAGTGAGTGGTGGTTATGCATCTGTAAGCTAAATGGGTGGCATGGTGGCTCAGTGGTTAGCACTACAGTCTTGCAGCGCTGAGGTCCTGGGTTCAATTCTCACCAAGGACACCATCTGCAAGGAGTTTGTATGTTCTCCCCGTGTTTGCGTGGGTTTCCTCCGGGTACTCCGGTTTCCTCCCACACTTTAAAGACATACAGCGCTATGGAATTAATAACGCTATATAAATGAATAAATTATTATTATTACTGCAATGCCCTGCTTATGAGGTAAGGAACATAATTGATCAGGAGACCTATACTACATTTCCAAATGGAGGGATTTGCTTTTATAGTTGCCCTGCTGAATGACTACCAAACATGAGAGTCCGTTATACGCCACAAGAAAACACATCTAAATAGCGAGCTCTGTTGTTAAGTATTCATTCAGCTGGATAACTGGACTTAAAGGGGTATTCCATCTCCAAGATCCTATCCCCAATATATAGTAGGTGGAATAGCAATAATATCAGCAAATACCAATATTTGGAAATGTAGAATAGTTCTCCTGATTAGGCATGCCCTTACCTCATGAGCAGGGCATTGCAGCTTTGGTAGCAACCATTACGACATGGACTCTGCTGCTGTGGACCCGGGGAGAGTGAGTGCAGATTCATTGCACCCACACTCCTAACATGAAGGGTCTGCACTCATAGAAAATGGGGGATACGTTCAGAGTGTCTCCCCCCCATATTCTAGACAGTCCAGAGTCGTCGTGGGACCCCTTTATTTTTTTTCTTATAATAAATTGGTGAAAGAGGGAATGTTTTGGGGACTGTTTTTTCAAATAAATTTCTTTTGTCGATTTTTTTTTTTGTTAGTACTGACAGTTTATGATGTTGGGTATCTAATAGACGCCATGACATCACAAACTGCTGGGCTTGATGTCAGGTGACCTTACAGCTAGTATCAACCCCATTTATTACCCCGTTTGCCACTGCACCAGGGCACGGGATGAGCTGGGGTGAAGCGCCAGGATTGGCGCATCTAGTGGATGCGCCACGTCTGGGGTGCCTGCGGCCTGCTATTTTTAGGCTGTGAAGGCCCAATAACTATGGACCTTCCCACCCTGAGAATACCAGATCACAGCTGTCCGCTTTACCTTGGCTGGTGATCCGATTTGGGGGGACCCTACTTTTTTTGTGTAATTAATTATTAATATTTATAAAATAATTATAAAAAAAGAGCCTGGGGGGACCTCCACATTGGATCCCCAACCACGGTAAAGCTGCCAGCTGTGGTTTTCAGGCTACAGCCGTCTGCTTTACCCTAGCTGGCTATCAAAAATGGGGGGACCCAATGTCATTTTTTTTTTTAACTATTTTTTAAATAGAAAAAATTAATGGGCTTCCCTGTATTTTGATTGCCAACCAAGGTAATGGCAGGCAGATGGGGGTGGCAACCCATAGCTGTCTGCTTTATCTGCGCTGAGAATCAAAAATACCGCGGAGCGCTACGTCATTTTTTTTAAAGATTTATTTTTACAGCACTGTGATGTCCAGCAATCAAAATACAGGGAAGCCCATTTTGTTTTTAGTTATTTAAATAAATGATTAAAAAAATATATATGGGCTCCCGCTGCATTTTTTGTATTGCTAGCTAAGGGTAATCCAATCAGCTACTGGCTGCTAACCCCCACTGCTTGGTGTTACCTTCACTGGCAATGGAAAATCCAGCGAAGCATTTTTTATTTTTTTTGCCAAAAAACTACAAAAAAAGGACGTGAGCTTCACCATATTTTTGTATGCTAGCCAGGTATAGCAGGCAGGTGCTGGAAGAGTTGGATACAGCGCCAGAAGATGGCGCTTCTATGAAAGTGCCATTTTCTGAGGTGGCTGCAGACTGCAATTCGCAGCAGTGGGGCCCAGAAAGCTCAGGCCAACCTGTGCTGCGGATTTCAATCCCCAGCTGCCTAGTTGTACCTGGCTGGACAAAAAAATGGGGCGAAGCCTACGTCATTTGTTTTCTAATTATTTCATGAAATTCATGAAATAATAAAAACAGGGCTTCCCTTTATTTTTGGTTCCCAGCCGGGTACAAATAGGCAACTGGGGGTTGGGGGCAGCCGTACCTGCCTGCTGTACCTGGCTAGCATACAAAAATATGGCGAAGCCCACATAATTTTTTCAGGGGGCAAAAAACTTCTGCATACAGTCCTGGATGGAGTATGCTGAGCCTTGTAGTTCTGCAGCTGCTGTCTGTATGGAGAAGAGCAGACAGCAGCTGCAGAACTACAAGGCTCAGCATACTCCATCCAGGACTGTATGCAGAATTTTTTTGCCCACCAAAAAAATGACGTGGGCTTCGCCATATTTTTGTATGCTAGCCAGGTACAGCAGGCAGCCACGGGCTGCCTCCAACCCCCAGTTGCCTATTTGTACCCGGCTGGGAACCAAAAATATAGGGAAGCCCGTTTTTTTTAATTATTTCACTTATTTCATGAAATAATTAAAAAAAAACCGACGTGAGCTTCGCTCCATTTTTGTGTCCAGCCGGGTACAACTAGGCAGCTGGGGATTGGAATCCGCAGCACAGGTTAGCCCGAGGTTTCTGGGCACCTCTGCTGTGAATTGCAGTCCGCAGCCACCCCAGAAAATGGCGCTTTCATAGAAGCGCCATCATCTGGCGCTGTATCCAACTCTTCCAACAGCCCTGGAGCCGGGTGGCTTGTTGGGTAATCATGAGTTAAAACTGGCTTTTTGTTTTACTAGCCAGTATTAAGCCAGAGATTCTTAATGTCAGGCACGTTTGACCCGGCCATTAAGAATCTCCAATAAAGGGTTAAAAAAAAGACACCACACAGAGAAAAAATACTTTAATAGAAATAAATACACAGACACATTAGAGACTCCATCTTTATTACCCCCTGTCAGCCCTCCACGATCCATGGTTTTCTGTCTTTCTCGTTCAACAAATGCAGCTCTGATCCATCACTGCTGCATGGGGGAAGACGCTGCTTCCCGTGCAGAAATCACTCCGTGAAGGCTGCACGGAAAGCAGCGTGCAGCCTTCACGGAGTGAGAGATCAGTGCTGCTGGCTGCTGGCGGTGACAGATGCGTTACCATAGGAACAGGGCTCCGATCATGTGATTCCCGGAGCCGCGGTTAGCGGTGACGTCACCGCTAACTGCGTTGCTATGGCAATGGTGATCTCCGTTAATGACCGGCTGTGTCAGCGAGTGCATCTCTCCGGTACACGGTGCACATTTGTGTATCGCCGTGTACCGGCGACATGCTGTAGCACACGGTCGACGGGGAGTCGACCGTGTGCTACAGCATGTCGCCGGTAGACGGCGATACACAAATGTGCACCGTGTACCGGAGAGATGCACTCGCAGGTCCTACATGACGCGTCATAGTCATGTGACCCGTCTGTAGCCAATGAGATAATAGCCACGTGACTGGTCACATGGCTATTTTGACGTCACGATAGGTGCTGCATCACTGCTGGCAGTGCTGGTAACCGGGAGGATTCAGCGATCATCGGATGGAATAGCGGCAGGAGACAGAGTGCAGGACGGATCACGGGGACAGGTAAGTGTTATGGCAATGTTTATTAACTGTATGTGTACATTTATAATGCGTTTTTATGTGTTTGTGATTGCCTCCCATTATAGCCTATTGGTTCGAGTTCGGTTCGTCGAACGTTCAACGAACCGAACTCGAACGAGACCTCCGTTCGGCGAACCGACCTCGAGCCGAACCACGGCCAGTTCGCTCATCTCTAGTTAAGAATGATGGTTTCCCTCTCGGATGGATCTATCGGTGGTTTTGGTTATAAGGAGGTATATATGTATAAGGTTATGTTTAACAATGGGTGGCATGTTTGAGCCACGAGTTTGGTATACATATATACGGTTTAAAAAATAAAGCTGTGGCCATTCCTGCAATAAAGTCGTGGTTATCGTCTTGATTTAAGTAAATATGGTACGGGGGGTGTTTAACATGGTAACCTGCTTATCCCTTATAGATGCGTCAGGTACATTTCAGCTGAATGGGCATCTGAGGACACAGACAAGCAGAACATCATCATCAAATTCTATGACTTGATGAAAGGAAGCAGTGAGTTCCTACAAATTAAAACCACACAAGTACATTTCTATGGGTTATCTCCAGAATTAAGTAAAATGAAAGTATTTTCACAAAATTACCTGTTAGTTTGTGTGTTAAATTATATACGGTAGTAGATAGAAAATACAGGATCCACAACTCATAATAGGGGATCTCACAGCTCACCTTCTCCTCTTCATGTACAATGATTGATAACACCTCTATATACAGTAGATAACGCAAGATCCACCATTCATAAAAGGTCATGTCACAGCTCACCACCTCTCTCTTCTGTACAATGATTGATGACACCTCTATATACAGTACATAACGCAGGATCCACCATTCACATAAATTGATGTCACAGCTCACCTCCTCCTGTACAACGACAGATAACACCTCTATATACATTAGATAACACAGGATCCACCATTCACAATAGGTGATATCACAGCTCACCTCCTCCTCGTCCTGTACATTGACAAGTAACACCTCTATATACAGTAGATAACACAGGATCCACCATTCACAATAGGTGATATCACAGCTCACCTCCTCCTCTACAATGACTGTTAACACCTCTAAAAACAGGAGATAACACAGCATCCACCATTCACAATAGGTGATGTCACAGCTCACCTCCTTCTCCTGTACAATGACTGATAACACCTCTATATACAGTAGATAACACAGCACCCACCATTTATAATAGGTTATGGCACAGCTCACCTCCTCCTCCTGTACAATGACAAATAATAATGCTATATACATTAGATAACACATGATCCACCAATTACGATGTCACAGCTCACCTCCTCCTCCTGTATAATGACTGATAACACCTCTATATACAGTAGATAACACAGCACCCACCATTTATAATAGGTTATGGCACAGCTCACCTCCTCCTCCTGTACAATGACAAATAATAATGCTATATACATTAGTTAACACATGATCCACCAATTACGATGTCACAGCTCACCTCCTCCTCCTGCTCTATGACTTACAGCACCTCACAAGATAGGGCAAAATAAGACAGTTCATTGCTGCTAATGTTCATGTGAATTTTCTGTGACAAAAAACCTCCCACAAAACAAAAACCCCAGGAAGTATGAATGTATAAAGTCTACAATCTAGTTCCATTAGCCAGTGCATAAACTGCAACATTTGTATTTTTTTTTTTTAAAACAAGATATGAATATAATAAAAATACCAAAAAATGCATTTAGCATAAAAATTGATTTTTGCACTAGGCCGTTTTCTTATTACACATTCCTCTTAAAATGCATTAAAGCTGCTGAATATTCGGGAAAATCTCAAGATGCAGAAGTAATATAGAAGAGGGGGTCACAAAGTAGAAAGGAGCCATCCAGGAAGATTAGCGACGACAAGCGGGTGACAAACTAGTTGCCCAGTCATCAGTAGTCGGCTTGTCAGGTATTGATTTTAAGCCATAGTATATTGTGATTTTAGGGGAAAAGGCTTTCTTTTTCACCAAGAATCAATTTAAACAAATTTAAGCTTAATAAAGTCTTACATCTCCTGGCAACACCGGTCTTTTCTGTGTGACGACAGGTTCTCCGGAAATAAAATAAAAAACCTAAAAAAAAGAAATTGACATTTATTTCAGTAGTTCAACCAACACCATGTACAAAGAAAGAAAATACAAAGTATTATGTAATATCTATCTATCTATCTATCCCTCTATCTATCTATCTATCTATCTATCTATCTATCTATCCCTCTATCTATCCCTCTATCTATCTATCTATTATCTATCTATCTATCTATCTATCCCTCTATCTATCTATCTATTATCTATCTATCTATCTATCTATCCCTCCATCTATCTATCTATCTATCTATCTATCTATCCCTCTATCTATCTATCTATCTATCTATTATCTATCTATCTATCTATCTATCTATCTATCTATCTATCCCTCTATCTATCTATCTATCTATCCATCCCTCTATCTATCTATCTATCCCTCTATCTATCTATCCCTCTATCTATCTATCCCTCTATCTATCTATCTATCTATCCCTCTATCTATCTATCTATCTATCTATCTATCTATCTATCTATCTATCTATCCCTCTATTTATCCCTCTATCTATCTATTCCTCTATCTATCTATCTATCCCTCTATTTATCCCTCTATCTATCTATCTATCTATCCATCTATCCCTCTCTCTATCCCTCTATCTATCTATCTATCTATCTATCCCTCTATCTATCTATCTATCCCTCTGTCTATCTATTCCTCTATCTATCTATCTATCTATCTATCTATCCCTCTATCTATCTATCCCTCTATCAATCTATCTATCCATCTATCCCTCTCTCTATCTATCCATCTACAGTGCCTTGCAAAAGTATTCGCCCCCCTTGAAATTTTCAACCTTTTCCCACATTTCAGGCTTCAAACATAAAGATAAAATGTTAATGTTCTGGTGAAGAATCAACAAGTGGACACAATTGTGAAGTTGAACGAAATTTATTGCTTATTTTAAACTTTTATAAAAAAATAAATAACTGAAAATTGTGGCGTGCAATATTATTCATCCCCTGTAAGTTAATACTTTGTAGCTCCCCCTTTTGCTGCGATTACAGCTGCAGTCTCTTGGGGTATGTGTCTATCAGTTTTGCACATGGAGAGGTTGAAATTCTCGCCCATTCTTTGTAAACAGCTGGAGCTGAGTGAGGTTGGATGGAGGCGTTTGTGAACAGCAGTTTTCAGCTCTTTCCACAGATTCTCGATTGGGTTCAGGTCTGGGCTGTGACTTGGCCATTCTAACACCTGGATACGTTTATTTGTGAACCATTCCAATGTAGATTTTGCTTTATGTTTGGGATCATTGTCTTGTTGGAAGACAAATCTCCGTCCCAGTCTCAGGTCTTTTGCAGACTCCAACAGGTTTTCTTCAAGAATAGTCCTGTATTTGGCTCCATCCATCTTCCCATCAATTTTATCCATCTTCCCTGTCCCTGCTGAAGAAAAGCAGGTCCAAACCATGATGCTGCCTCCACCATGTTTGACAGTGGGGATGCTGAGTTCAGAGTGGTGAGCTGTGTTGCTTTTACACCAAACATATCGTTTGGCATTGTGCCCAAAAAGTTTGATTTTGGTTTCATCTGACCAGAGCACCTTCTTCCACATGTTTGGTGTCTCCAGGTGGCTTGTGGCAAACTTTAAACAATACTCTTTATGGATATCTCTGAGAAATGGCTTTCTTCTTGCCACTCTTCCATAAAGGCCAGATTTGCGCAGTGTATGACTGATTGTTGTCCTATGGACAGACTCTCCCACCTCAGCTGTAGATCTCTGCAGTTCATCCAGAGTGATCACGGGCCTCTTGGCTGCATCTCTGATCAGTCTTCTCCTTGTTTGAGATAATAGTTTGGATGGACGGCCGGGTCTTGGTAGATTTGCAGTGGTATGATGCTCCTTCCATTTCAATATGATCACTTGCACACTGCTTATTGGGATGTTTAAAGTTGTGGAAATCTTTTTCTAACCAAATCCGGCTTTAAACTTCTCCACAACAGTATCACGGACCTGCCTGTTGTGTTCCTTGGTCTTCATGATGCTCTCTGCGCTTTACACAGAACCTTGAGACTATCACAGAGCAGGAGCATTTATACGGAGACTTGATCACACACAGGGGATTATATTCATCATCATCAGTCATTTAGGACAACATTGCATCATTCAGAGATCCTCAATGAACTTCTGGAGTGAGTTTGCTGCACTGAAAGTAAAGGGGATGAATAATATTGCACGCCCCAATTTTCAGTTTATTCTTTTTTACAAAAGTTTAAAATAAGCATTAAATTTCGTTCAACTTCACAATTGTGTCCACTTGTTGATTATGCACTATAACATTACAATGTTTATGTTTGAAGCCTGAAATGTAGGAAAAGGTTGAAAAATTCATGGGGGCCGAATACTTTCGCAAGACACTGTATCTCTCTATCTATCTGTCTATATATTTATCTATCTACAATATCTATCTATCCCTCTATCTATCTATCTATCTATCTATCTATCTATCCATCTATTTATCTATCTATTCCTCTATCTATCTATCTATCTATCTATCTATCTATCTATCTATCCCTCTATCTATCTATCTATCTATCTATCCCTCTATCTATCTATCCCTCTATCTATCTATTCCTCTACCTATCTATCTATCTATCTATCTATCTATCTCATATCTACACTGTGCACAAAATTATTAGGTAATTACTTATTATTATTATTATTATTATTGATAATAATACTAAACAACTCAAAATCAACAAAAATACATTTCTGAGATTTTTTTTAGAAACAGTATCAGTGACCAATACAGAAATGTAGCCGTCCTTATTTTCAGTAAGTCATAAGCTCAATCTATGGCCTCAGTCAGTGTCTTCATCTGTTGACGATCACTTTTTGGGTCACACCAGTGATAGTCCCAGATACTAAGCAGAGAGGGGGAACTGTTCTCCTTCACCGTAAATCTCCCATGTAAGAAAGGCCTCAAGTATGGATGAGCAAACCTGAATGGTAAAGTTCAGGGTTCATACCAGACACCTGGTGTTTGGGACTTCAACTTGAACACGGACTTTAAAAAAAAAAAAAAGTCTCTGTCAAAGTTTTGGTGCTTGTTTGTTGCTAATAAAGTTTGTTGAAAGGCTGCAGCCAATCAACAAGCTTTTCGTCATGCGGAAGATACCTGAATGCTGCTGTGAACAATGATAAAAAATAAAAATATGATGTGGGGGTCCCCTGTATTTTTGATAACCAGCGCAGGTAAATTCGACAGCTGTGAGCTGAAATTATCAGGTAGGGAAAGTCCAAGGTTATTGGGCCCTTCCCAGCCTAAAATTAGTAGCCTGCAAGCAGCCCAGAAATGGGGCATCCATCAATTGCCCCTTCTGGTGCTTTACTCGGCTCTTCCCGATTGCCCTGCTTCGATGGCAATCGGAGTAATACTTTTGGGTTTGATGTCAGGTGTGAATTGACAGCTGCCATCAAGCCCAGTGGTTAGTAATGGAGAGGTGTCTGTCACACATCCCCATTACTAAGCCTGGTCGGACTCAGTATCCTAACGTTAGCTGTGAATCCAAGCACTGAACACCTTGTATTTTTGTGTCTTGCTCAGCGCTGGTCAGGTTTAGCCTCCTCACCTCGACCATGACTCAGCACTGAACACCTTGTATTACTGTGTCTTGCTCAATGGTGGTCGGGTTCAACCTCCTCACCTCGACCATGACTTGGCACTGGGTGCAGTCTCCTTGTCTCGGCCATGTCTCTGAAACAGTGAACACCTTGTTCTTCTGTATCTTGCTCAGTGGTGGTTGGGTTCAGCCTACTCACCTCGGTCGTGTCTCTGAGTACTAAATACCTAGTACTTCTGTGTCTTGCTCAGTGGTGGTCGGGTTCAGCCTCCTCGCCTTGGCAGTGTCTACTAGCACTGGACACCTTGTACTTCTGTGTCCTGTGTCTTGCTCAGTGGTGGTCGGGTTTAGCCTCCTCACCTCGGCTGTGTCTATAAGCACTGGACACCTTGTACTTCTATGTCTTGCTCAGTGGTGGTCGGGTTTGTCCTCCTCACCTTTGTTGTGTCTCTGAGCACTGAACACCTTGTATTTCTGTGTCTTGCTCAGTGGTGGTTGGGTTTGTCCTCCTCACCTCGACCATATCTCTGAGGATTGAACACCTTGTTCTTCTGTGTCTTGCTCAGTGGTTGGTGGGTTTGTCGTCCTCACCTCGACCGTATCTCTGAGGATTGAACACCTTGTTCTTCTGTGTCTTGCTCAGTGGTGGTTGGGTTAGTCGTCCTCACTTCGACCGTATCTCTGAGCACTGGACACCTAGTACTTCTGTGTCTTGCTCAGTGGTGGTCCGGCTCAGCTTCCTCACCTCAGCCGTGTCTCTCGCATTTGATGATCTGGTCACAATACTCACTGAGTAATAAATCTGCACTCAGTGTATATACAGTATTGTAACTATAGTGGGGGCAACATTGGAGCCTTGTCGGTGCCCAAAAGGTCTCTTGGCCGATATGAGAAGATCAATGCTATTAAGGTATGATTTCCTCAACGTCATAGGGAGGGGGTTGAATACATTTGCAAACACAATATGCAGCACATTGTCCATGCAGGTTAACTTCATAAAAGGTTTTTTGAACAGTTGAGCTTTATCAGATCTTTTTTTGTTACCTTCAGATGCGGAGAAACCTTCCGTGCAGTAAAGGAGCCGTCAGTCTGTACGAGACTGTAAAGAAAAGCTATGCTGAGGAAGAAAACAAAGAGGTGAGCGCGTCCATTAGACGGATCGCTCATCTGTGAAGGCAGGATCAGAGGACAGCTTTACAAATGGCAGCATGGACCGGTCGCTCAAACATTCCATTATTACGCCACTGACATGATATCAGGGGAGGATTTTTTTTTTTATTTTTCAGAAATGATTTTTCTTTATTTTCAAAATAAAATTTGTTCTACAAAAAGAGGCAATTTTTATCCCACGTCGCACTAAATCCTTGGAAATAACTGTGATATCGCTGTTGATGGTTAATATTTATTCCGTCTGAGTCCGACGGTTAGGAATCATATTTTGTGATGTAAATTTAAGAGAGTAGTATCGGGCTCTCGTCAGTCCTGTAATTTAAATGCTAATAGACCCGTTCTCAAATAAAATGGCACAGGTAGACTTTTTTTTTAAATTGCCTTGTGTTACTTCTAGGTGGTGATATTTCAGTCAAGCAATCCTACGTAAATACTCGGGATATTGCGATATTAATAATGGAGCCTGTCAGATGTATTTTATGTCTTTAGTATTCTCTTTTATAGCAATACTGAGTTTTTGGGATTGTGATTTATGGCAGGTTAGCACTTATTTGGCTTAGTAGAGATCAAATTAAATTAAAGTCTAACTTTACTGCGGTAATGGAAGACATATATTACAATCAGTATCTTCTCTTCTAGAATCGATATTTACTTTTTATGTTTAATATTTTATTTTTTTATTATTAGTGATGGACGAGCGTGCTCAATACTGGTCGGCATTCGATAGAGCATCGGGTGCTCGGCACTGCTCGGCACTCGATAGAGCATCAGGTGCTTGGCACTGCTGGGCACTTGATAGAGCATTGGGTGCTCGGCACTGCTGGGCACTCGATAGAGCATCAGGGTGCTCGGCACTGCTTGGCACTCGATAGAGCATCGGGGTACTTGGCACTGCTCGGGAATCAATAGAGCATCGGGTGCTCGGCACTGCTGGACACTCGATCGAGCATCGGGGTGCTTGGCACTGTTGGGCACTCGATAGAGCATCGGGTGCTCGGCACTGCTCGGGAATCAATAGAGCATCAGGTGCTCGGCACTGCTGGGCACTCGATAGAGCATCGGGTGCTCGGCACTGCTCGGGAATCAATAGAGCATCAGGTGCTCGGCACTGCTGGGCACTCGATAGAGCATCGGGTGCTCGGCACTGCTCGGGAATCAATAGAGCATCAGGTGCTCGGCACTGCTGGGCACTCGATAGAGCATCGGGGTGCTCAGCACTCGATAGAGCATCGGGGTGCATTTCACTGCTGGGCACTCGATAGAGCATTGGGTGCTCGGCACTGCTGGGCACTCAATCGAGCATCAGGGTGTATGGCACTGCTCAGTAATCGATCAACCATTGGAGTGCTCGGCACTGCTTGGTACTCGATCAAGAATTTAAGTGCTCAGCACTGCTTAGCAGTAAATAGGGATTCTTGGCACTGCTTGGTACTCGATCGAGCATTGGTGTGCTCGGCACTGCTCGGTACTCAATCGAGCACTGGAATGCTCGGCACTGCTTGGTACTCGATTGAGCATTGGGGTGCTTGGCACTGCTTGGTACTCGATTGAGCATAGGGGTGCTCAGCATTGCTTGGTACTTGATCGAGCATCGAGGTGCTTGGCACTGCTTGGTACTCGATGGAGCATAGGGGTGCTCAGCATTGCTTGGTACTTGATCGAGCATCGGGGTGCTTGGCACTGCTTGGTACACAATTGAGCATAGGGGTGCCTGGCACTGCTCAGTACTTGATTGAGCATCAAGGTGCTCGGCACTGGTCTGTACTCGATCGAGCATTGGGGTGTTTGGCACTGCTCGGCACTTGATCGAGCATTGGGGAGCTCAGCACTGCTCAAAACTCAATTGAGCATCAAGGTGCTAGGAAGTGCTCAGTGCTCGATCACGCATTGAGTTGTTTGGTACTCGATTGAGCATCGGGTGCTCGGCATTGCTCTTTACTTCATTGAGCATCGGGCTGCTTGGCACTGCTCGGTACTCGATCAAGCATTGGGATGCTCAGCACTGCTTGGCACTTAATTGAGCATCGGGGTGCTCGGCACTGCTCCGTACTCGATTGAGCATTGGGGTGCTCCGCACTCAATTTAGCATCAGGGTGCTCGAAACGCTCTATACTCAATTGAATATCCTGGCACTCTGGTGCTATGCTCAAGTGCCCACCCCACACGTTTTACAATAAATTTTCAGCCACTATACTTGTAGAGATTGCCTGCCAATCAAGGTAATGCTGTAGGCATGTTGGCTACTGGCATTACTGTGAATGGCTGGCCGCAGAGTGTCATCGGGTCTGTATAAGACCCAGTGATGCCGTGCTCGGTGCACTGTACCCAAAAATAATGTCGCAAGAGTTTCTCCTGGAGAAGAGACAGTGTATTATAGTGTCACAGTTCCTTCTGGTGCAACATTAAACCAGCAGCCCTCTTCAGGACTAATTCAAATAGATTCTATTCTATACTAATACCGCTCTTAGCAGTAATTAGTATGTGAGGGCGATCTCTAACCTTTCCTCCCGCCTGTGCGTTACAGTACTTTGCTCTTCACTCAACAGGGCAGATCAAAGTTGTCCTGCGCAGGACCGCATTGCCGACCTGTGTAGATGACGCAGGATGCGTCATCCCTACTGGGCTGGGTAGAAGGAGGATGGTGATTGCTGCAGACAGGAGGCACCGGACCGGAGAGCAGCGACACCCATTGGATTGGACCGCCTCCTAGATGAGTATAATAAAACTGTTTTTTATGTTCTACACAGCGGCCTGGGCTCTTATATACAGTATTCTAGAATGCTGTATATAAGGGCTCACTGGTGATGGCTTCAGTTCATAAGGGAAAATCCTGGTGACAGGTTCCCTTTAAAGGTATTGGTCTAGTCTTGCCATATGGACCATGGGGACCTTCTGAGGCCACCTAAGGTCCACAGCCTTGGTGCAACTACAACCCCCGATCATAGAATTAATCTTTAATACGGATTTTTTTTTTTATTGAAAATGAAATTTAGAAGCATCAAAAATAGGATGCAATCATTTTACACATAAAAAAACATTTTTCTGATAAAGACTAAGAAAAATCCCCATCAGCCGCTCAATTATCCTGTTGTTTAGTCCTTAGTAAAGCCGAGCTAAGCAACGAGAATTAAGCCTCAGCCGGGAAAGAGAAAATAATAAACGACTGTGGAAAGTGCAGAACTGCAACATCATTTCGATAAAGCAAGCGGCAAGTGTGGATAATATGTCTTAACTATCACATTGAAAAGCTGCTGATGCCAAACCGCCATTTATCCTATAAAAATAAACATATATTTTAATTTACACCCAAATGTTGTGATTTTGGAAATTGAATAAAGCAGGTGGAAGTGTCCGAAATGGGGATTTAGGGATTCGGCGAGCAGGACGGTTTCCAAGCAGCAGAGTGGTGATAATGTTCTGTATCTCGTCTATCATTTCCACAAATAGTGAAGAAAATTGCTAAAAGTCTTCTGCTTAGGTCTTATTATTTCCAGAGGGCGATGACAGTAATGAGGCTAAAATCGAATCTCCGTCATCTACAGCAGGTGTATCAGGACAGAAAAAAAAAATCTGAAAAAAATAACTTGGTCATTTCCAGAAAACATATGGAGATACTTGGCTCGGTGCTGCTACGTCGCAGACACCGATTTTGCTACTTTGTTTCCATTTGTTGCTACGGTATGAAAGGATCATGCATTATAATGTTACAATAATATGTAAATAAATAAAAATAATAATAAAACAAATTCATAATAGATTAATAATGTTGATGTGAGTTTGCATTCACTCATACAAATGATACAATCAGAATTAAAAACTATGATCAAATTCTACCATATTGCTTTTCTATTTTTAGCATTTAGCCCCTTCTTTCAATATCACCTACAAGAAATGCCTCATTGACATGTCCATTTTTTCAGGTCCATTTTTTCCAGGTCCTTTTTATTTACAGGTCCATTTGTTTTCCAGGTCGGCTTTTTTCCAGGTCCATTTCTTTGCAGGATCATTTGATTTCCAGGTCTATTTGGTTTCCAGGTCAGTTTGATTTCCAGGTCTATTTGTCTTCCAGGTCCATTTTTTTTCCCAGGTCCTTTTGTTTTCCAGGTCCATTTATTTTCCAGGTCCATTTTTTTCCAGGTCCATTTGCTCTCCAGGTCTATTTATTTCTAGGTCCATTTGTTTCCCAGGTCCATTTGTTTTCCAGGTCCATTTGTTTTCCAGGTCCATTTGTTTTCCAGATCCATTTTTTTCCAGGTCCATTTGTCCATTTGTTTTCCAGGTCCATTTTGTTCAAGGTCCATTTGTTTTCCAGGTCCCTTTGTTTTCCGGGTCGATTTATTTTCCAGGTCTATTTGTTTACATATTTTTTATTTAAAATTTGGTTCAAACAAAGCAAATTGTTCACACAGTAAAATTTAACAACAATTAGTCAAATTACAATCTAAAGTTAAATTAACATTCAATTTCTGAAATAGAAAAAGTGGAGCACGGGAAAGGGGGAAAACAAAAAAAAAAAAAGAGGGGGGGAGAGGGAAAGGCTATATGATTAAAGTGATTAAAGAAAAAGGTAAACTAGAGTTATAGTAGAGTTTTGGCTGAAAATTTAAACTGAATCTCTTAACACAAATTGCTAAACGTAACTGTTAGAATAAAAAAAGACGGAGAATATAATTAAATCATTTTTACAGCTAGTAGCTCCACTAACTCAAGGATTTAATATAATAAGATTGGGATTGAACTTCTTTGACCAAAGATTCCATCTCACCGAGTACTTATCATATAATCTATCTGTCAAAGCAAACTTAAATTCGTAAAGATTGTGAGAGGTCTATTTGTTTGCCAGGTCCATTTTTTTTCCTGGCCCATTTTTTTCTAGGTCCATTTGTTTTCCAGGTCCATTTTGTTCCTGGTCCATTTTTTTCCAGGCCCCTTTATTTTCCAGGTCCCTTTATTTTCCAGGTCCATTTGTTTTTCAAGTCCATTTGTTTTCCATGTCTTTTTATCCATTTATTTTCCAGTTCCATTTGTTTTCCAGGTCCATTTGTTTTCCAAGTTTTTATTTTCAAATCCATTTCCTACCCTTTTTATGTTACTCCCCCTTCTTTGTGTTTAAGTGCAGTAAGTGTGACTTTTCATTTACCCTTGCTTGTGACTATTTGTGGGGTTTTGGTTACTGGGTTTCCGACCCACTCCCAGAGTGGGGAACTTGTATCAGGGCTCGCACAGGAGACAGGGCCATGCTGGGGGCTCAAACTTACCTACAATCAAGCCTACCTTTGAGATAATGTACAGAACAGGGGCCCCAGTCTTAGAGTCAGCCTAGGAGCCCTTGTTCCATCTGTACATACCCCGTGACAGTAGTGTAGGAAAATAGAGAAAAAATGGTAATTCAGCACCGCAAAACAAATTAAAAAGAAAATATCCAATAAACAATTATCTCTATAAGATAGATTGAGAAATCCAAAATTCAGAAAGACATGCTTGTTGTTTTAGAATCATATTGATTTAGTACTTCTATGATTAAGGACTCATTTTAGCTCTCCAAAATGTGTCGGCTTGTAATATGTTTTCTAATTTTTAGATTTCTCAATCTATTTTATAGAGATAATTATTTCACAAAGTTTTTTCTTTTCATTCTGGATTACCATTTTTTACATGAAAAAGTGCAAAATAAAAAAGCCCATAATTCTGGGACACTTAGGCGGATTAAAAAAAAAACCAAAACAAAAAACAACTGGAATACTCAGGGGAGTAACAAGAATACATTATTAGCAAGAACAGGACATTTTTGCATTGGTCACAGGTTCTATTAAAAGGGATTGTATATAATTATGCAAAAAGGCTGTATTCTTCAGCACGGCTTGCCTCTTCTCTATGGGCAGTGTTTGATACTGCAGCCAGGTCCGTATTTGCCATAAGGCACCCGTGGTCCGGTGCCTAGGGCGGCGGGCTGCGGGGGCGGCACTTTCTGGCAGCAAAAAAATTCTGTTTTCCTTTTACATTTTCTCCCCATCTGTTAGACGGTTTATTAAAACTGCTGTCTTTTCAGAGGTGTGGAGGCGCCACACCTATACTGTGTATAGGCGTGTCCACCAATACTGTAAATGCAATAGCTTTAGTAATACCGCATATACTCGAGTATAAGCCGAGTTTTTCAGCCCATTTTTTTCTGCTGAAAATGCCCCCCTCCCTCAGCTTATACTCGAGTCATATAGAAAAGATAACCCCGGCACACTACAACTCCCAGAAAAAGGCAAGATGCGGTAATTAAGTATGCAAATTTCTTTATTTATATCAGGTTCTTAAATGTCTTTCAGAATAAATGTATTTGGTCCAAACAAACTGGACATTTCGGCCTCCGGCCTTCGTCACAATGGACTATTATCTGACAGATAATAGTCCATTGTGACGAAGGCCGGAGGCCGAAACGTCCAGTTTGTTTGGACCAAATACATTTATTCTGAAAGACATTTAAGAACCTGATATAAATAAAGAAATTTGCATACTTAATTACCGCATCTTGCCTTTTTCTGGGAGTTGTAGTGTGCCAGGGTTATCTTTTCTATATGTATATTTTTTGCCCCAGAGCACCTACTCATCAGTGACGCGGAGCTTCTCCCCCACTATACTCGAGTCAGGTTCCCATATAAAAATTCTTCTCACCTGTCCTCTGTTCCTGCGGTGTCCTCGACTGCTTCTTGCAGTCCACAGGCACGTAGACCCCTCGGTGATCTTGCCCGAAGCCGCTGCTGCAGGCTGTCACCATAGCTCTACTGCAGTCGAATGCTTTGCGGCGCTGTAAAGCATTCAACTACAGTAAAACCATAACGACAGCAGCGGCAGCCCTGTGCAACGGACACAATCATTTAGTGGTGCTTCTAACAGTCCACAAGCACTTAGACCCCCTCGGTGATCGAGCCCGGAGCCACCGCTGCAGGCTGCCGTTGTGGCTTTACTGCAGTTGAATGCTTTGCGGCACTGTAAAACATTCAACTGCAGTAAAACCATGATGGCAGCGGCAGCGGTGGCCCTGTGCACCGGACGAGATCACCGAGGGGGTCTAAGTGCCTGCGGACTGCAAGAAGCACCCTTCAATGATCATATCCGCTGCACAGGGCTGCTGCCACTGCAGTCATGGTTTTGCTGCAGTTGAATGCTTTACGGTGCCACAAAGCATTTGACTGCAGTAAAGCTATGACGACAGCCTGCAGCAGCAGCTCCGGACGAGATCACCGAGGGGTCTACGTGCCCGCAGATTGCACAAAGCAGCCGAAGACACCGTGGGAACGGAGGTTGGGTGAGAGGAATTGTGTGTGTGTGAGAGAACAACGGCATAATAGGGGACAAGAAGGGCACCGGAATGAGGACATTACTAAAGGATGGGCACATTACTTGAGGCCAGAAGCATGGGGCACAAGGATGGCGCACATTACTACAAGGGGGGGGACAAAGTAGGGGCACATTACTATAGGACAGAAGGATGGGCCACAAGGATGGGGGACATTAGTATAGGGACAAGGATGGGGCACATTACTATAGGGCAGAAGGATGGGCACATTACTACAGGGGTCAATATGGGCACATAACATTTTATTGGTATATTTTTTTTATTTTTTACATTTTCCAGTAGCTGCTGCATTTCCCACTCTAGGCTTATACTCGAGTCAATACGTTTTACCTGTCTTTTGTGGTAAAATAGGGGCCTCGGCTTATACTCGAGTATATATGGTAAATTATTTTCTTTTTTAAAAAACAGCGCCCCACCTCTCCACAGGTTGTGGCCGGTATTGCAGTTCAGCACAATTCCCTTCACTAACTTGCACTACCATACACAACTCGTAGTAAAGCAGCCATGTTTTTATAATCCTGCACAATCCCTTTAAAAAAAAAAAATCGGGAAAATTACGAAGATATCAGTGATACGAGAATGTATCGTCTCACAGTCACTAAAGCCGGAAACGCTTGTCATCTGCACTGATAATAACTGGATCTGAGGAATAGAAGAGGTTAAATGCTCAAGCATTGAGTCCTTGGTTTCTTACAAGAAATCAGAATTTCTGTCCGGCAGAAAATAGACGCCTCAGCTTTTCTGCAGCGTGGAGAGATTATGCAAACCAGCAAGTCTGCAATCACCGGAGCTCTCACCCCGGATCACATTAGCAACACTGCGTAACCCAGAATAGGCCACAAATACCATACTTAGGTCTAGAAACGTTCTGTCTAGACATCTGTAATGGCAGCAATGTGGCCAGGTAAGCAGCCAACAGTCACTACTCGGCCCCCGCTCCTGGAGGGACCCAGAATCTCCCAGTGCTCTTGTGCAGACATCATGTATTATAGCCAGGTGTCAAGACTTAGTGTAAGGGGCACTTTTCACGCTGCAATATCGCTATCAATATCGTTAGCGAGCGTACCTGCCCCTCGTCGGTTGTGCGTCACGAGCAAATCGCTGCCCGTGGCGCACAACATTGGTAACACCCATGACACATACTTACCTGCCTAGCGATATCGCTGTGGCCGGTGAACCGCCTCGTTTCTAAGGGGGAGGTTCGTGCAGCGTCACAGCGGCGTCACTAAGCGGCCACCCAATAGAAGCGGAGGGGCGGAGATGAGCGGGACAAACATCCCGCCCACCTCCTTCCTTCCTCATTGCCGGCGGCCGCAGGTACGGTGATGTTCCTCGTTCCTGCGGTGTCACACATAGCGATGTGTGCTACCGCAGGAACGACGAACAACCTGCGTCCTGCAAGAGCAACAATATTCGGGAAAGGAATGACGCGTCAACGATCAACGATTAGGTGAGTAATTTTGATCGTTAACGGTCATTCCTGCATTTCACACGCAACGACGTCGCTAACGAGGCCTAATGTGCGTCACAAATTCCGTGACCCCAACGACATCTCGTTATCGATGTTGTTGCGTGTAAAGCGGCCTTAAGACTTGTATAGTTTTAGTCCCTTCAGCTAATTTAAGGTTAGTCCGGTTTCCTTTTCTACAAATTTGCCGTCATTGTTACAGACTTTCAAATTTTCTTTTTTGAATGTAAAAAGAAAAAAAATTCTTAAAAGCATTTTGAAGATTTTTGTTACATCTGCATTTTTTTTTCTTCAAATGAGGATCTTGATATTGAAAATAAAAAAAGTATCCGTGGGTACGAAAAGCACGAGAACGTCGCTGCCACCGCCAACACGATTTCAATACGAACAAGCGGAGTTGAGAAATGTTCCACCACGTTTGATATACTACAGAAGAGTGCAAATTTACCGCTCGGTGTGATTGGCTTTCTGATATGATCAAAGAACCAAGATTGTTTGATTATATAAACTGCTGCCAAATCTGCTGGCTCACCGAGATAAAAGGACCTGCGGGCTTCTGTGCGGCGGCACTGCAGGACACGGAGCACAGAAACAGGTCTGAAATATACCATAAAGTATATGAGGTCAGCTTTTAATTTATGCACTAAAAAGTCATAAAAAATATGTATCGCAAAAAGTTTATACATCACCCCAACAATCATAAACAATATTTTGATACTTATTCGCTTTGTATTCAGAATTAATCTTCTTAGGCTCTGTGCACACATTGCATTTTTGTCTAATTTTTTTTCAGAGCAGTTTTGCAACAAAATTTTATTTTTTGCCATGCAAATTTGATGCAGATTTAAATTTGCAGCAGCATGTCAATCCATTTAGTGTTTTTGATAAATTGATGGTAACTTGCCAGGAAATTCAGTGGGGAAATTGGGATTAACACTTAAAATGTGATTGCAACTATTCAGCTGCTTCACATCAACAGAGCAGCTCTTCTTCTTCCCGGCTGTTCTGTTGATGGGGCATGACTGCTGGCTTCATGCAGATTGACAACTGGCTCCCCGCAGTTAGGCTGCAGGGAGCTGGCTGTCAAACAATGTGACGTCTGTAGTCATGCCTCGTGGTGACATAATGTGCCAGACAACCCCTTCAAGACAACAATCTAAGGGTTGTGCAGCATTCCCATGTTACCTCTGGGGGAGATTTGGAATCAGGAAGTCTCAATGCTTAATTGACCAGGAGGTGGGAGGACTTACCGGGGTGCGTTCTTTTGCATATTATGTGAGTTGGGACTGTCAAAATCTGTTTTTTTCCACTTAATAGAACTATAAAGAACTTTGCTTTTATGCTTAGAAATCTTATTCTGTTCCAGACCTTCTCTTTAATAACATGTTTTTATTCTGATTAGCAGGGGTATAAGGATCAAGGTTGCAGAGAATGTGACCGCGACCGGGCACATGGTGTAGGGGGGGCCTGCCGACCCCAATGTCTACTGCAGCTGAATGTATGTGCAAGGATGCATATTCAGCCAAAGTGTATTGCAGTGTAGAAAACGGTCGGGTCTATGTGCCACAATACTTGCCGCCGGCCAATCAGAGGCCGGTAGCAGGGAACATATTTACCAGAATGGGGGACATATATACCTGGGAGGGGCCCAGGATGGAAGACATATGTACCAGTATGGGAGATATAGACTAGGATAGGGGACATATATACCAGGATAGGCTCAGGATGGGGAACAATATACCAAGAGAGAGAGACATATATAACAGGATAAGCCGTGGATGGGAGCATATATACTAGGATAGAAGACATATATACCAGGATAGACCCAGGTATGGGGTACATACTGTATATACTAGGATAAGGGACATTGTTTTGCTAATATTTTTAACACTAAGGTTCAGATACGGCTTTAAAGAAGGCAAATAAGTAATTTTATTATAAAGGTTAATATGAAATACAAACTTAAAGGAAAAGTATGATATTGCGTACACTTTTGTATATTGAACATACAAAGGTTAAGTACAGTTAAATATACTTACATCACCAAGGAGCTTTGGACATCATCTGTCTGGAAGTCAGAGAAGTATGACATAGACAGAGACTCCTGGACATCACTGACCGGACGTCTCACGGTGCAGGAAACACGAGCTTCTGTCTGTGCTATACTTCAGCTGATCTTAAAAAGGCTTGAACAATATTACAAGCCTTAAAGTTAATGTGTTGTAGTCTTATTGATCCATGCCCTTTGATGGCCAGTCACTGGGCATAGATGAACCAGAGATACACCACACATCAGACAATGGGGTAATAAACCCACAGCATTCAAGTCTCCCAAGAATACACATCAGGTATTTGAGCTAGGTAAATGGATATATTGTTTGTCTGTATATTCAAGACAAACACACAGAAATCCTTAAGTATATACAAGATTTTGTAACCATGTACACTTTGTCTGTCTGATTAATCAATGTTATAGTATAACATAATTTATAAACTCAAAAATAGCCATTTTTATATTTGCAATACATTCCACCCTTGGCTATTTTGAGCCATACATTATTTATACAATGTCCCATGCCCTAACGGCATAGTTTTAGCGGATGATACAACAACACAAAGCAATGCATGCACAATAGCAAAAATTACTCCTAATATATATAATGCATATATCCAAAAATCAGGTAACTAAGAAAATACACATTCCCACCATCTACCATTATCTTGTGTAATGTAATTAATCTAGTATAAATCCATCTCTACTTGTGATAAATATAGCCACCAAACAAGAGAATTGTCCTATTGCTTTAGCTGCATATGCTGCTACAGTGAGTGTTCCTACAATTATTATAGATAATCCTTGTATCTATGATTTCGTTAACAATTTTACATTTTTTGTATATAATGAAACAGTCATTATATTGTTAATCTCATATTATTTCCTGCCCTCATACGTTTGCATTTTTTTTATTTGTATGAGAGTCACAAATAATAGCAATCTGTTTATGCCCTGTCTTATTCTGTATTTTTAATTGTTGACATCTGCCTATTTTGCTTTAACAAGTCCTCTGATAGATCAGCTCATGTAACCCTTTGAGTCCTTAGGGCAATCATCTCTTCTGTTAGAGAATGTTCCCCAGTGCAGTTCATATAGGCACAATACAGATTGGAGATGAAGTTTTGGGTCACATCTTCTTCTTCTAGGTCTTCATTTATGTAAAGGGGTCAGTAGCGCCTCGATACAAGTTTCTCATATATTGTCATCACTGGTAGTCTTTATTATACAAAAATGGCTCGTATTCATCACCTGAGCCAGGTAAACCCATAGATTCTGTTTGGTTTTCAATAAGGCCACATTTTCCATGGTTGGTCTCTGTTTTCGGTCTGAAGGTTGCTTGGCTTCTGACGGAAGTAGATCCATGCCCATGGTGGCGCCAATGATACAACATTTCCAGAGTTTGATCTAAAGGGACAAAAATACACATATTACTCATCTGTCAGTTGGGATGAATTCCCACTTTTCTTGTTTCATAACTGTCAGCACATTGTCTGCTCCTCGAGCAATGACTTCAGCAGGTTCTGGAATACCTTTGTCACTCAATTGTTTCACCCAAATTTTTGCACAATCATTGATAGGATGTGAAGATCCAAATCATTTATCTTCTCTGCAGAACTGAAGGAGCCCTCCCTCTGACTATCTACATTTTAGAAATAGACAGTACCATCAACTGATTAACATGTCACTGTCTCCACTATTCATTAGAATTACCTTAATTAATAATCCTGATCTATCCCTTCTCTTATTAACTGAGTTCAGTTGAAGGCCAAATCTGACCTTTGGACTATGAGACCATCATACTGAGAGGGCATTTACAAGCCTACTGTGGTCCTGATTGAACATACACATAAAACAAACAACAACCATTAGGTAAATACAATACCCATTCTTCACAATGGGATGATTACTTGTTTCATTGTTTTAGCCTGATTGCTCTAATAACATGTAAAACTCTGGTCTCCAGTCTAAAAAGAAAGCACAAACATGATTAGCATACAAGCTCAAATAATGCACAAAACACAATTTTATCCAGTCCATTATCCATATGCTAAAAGATTCACATCTAACTTGACAGCCTAAAAAGTTCACTATTTACCCAACCATATTGGTATATTGTGCTGTATTAATTATCAGCATGGGTATGTAAATATGAGACCAACCAAACAATAGCAAAAATAATTGCCCTTCCAATAGACTGAACACAGGGATTCTCCTGGTTTCCAGTCTCTCTGTTAACATTTGGATGGCTCTGTATTGTTTATGAGCAGGAATGGCTTTTGTAATACTTATCTCTTTACATATCTCTGTACATTCTGTATTGGTGGCAATCTCCTCTGTGGTCTCAATATTACCCTTATCTTTTTCAATCTCCTCTGTGGTCTCAATATTACCCTTATAAATTTCAATCTCCTCTGTGGTCTCAATATTACCCTTATCTTTTTCAATCTCCTCTGTGGTCTCAATATTACCCTTATCAATTTCCCCCCATCTATCTTCCATTTCAGATGGAGACATCTTGGTGGAAGATGATGATGACCTCTTCTGCTGGGCTTTGATTTCCTGCACCAAACATTTGACTTCAGTGTAAAGATCCAACACCCCCGGTGCTGTAGGCTTTGCTGGTGACGATGAGAAAGTGGGCCCTCTTTCTCCCCGTGTCCTGCTTCGCCTGCGCTGTGGAGATTCAGAATCTTTTGCTGCAACCTTTTTATTATGGGAAACCCCTGACTTTTTATTGAGTCCTCTCCTTTGATACAATTTTCTCTTTTGATACAATTTCCACATCTCGTCAGTACTAATCCCGTCTATTTTATCCCAGGGAACACCATCCTTTATCAGGGCCATAAACATATCTCTCCTGGTAACACGGGATCTACCATTTGTACTACTTTTGACATTGTTACACTGTTCTTCAAAATTAAGCTGACCTCTCTGTTTGGGACCCCATTCTCCCAGACCCCCTAACTGTCGGATCGCCTCCAATGTATTGGAGATGGGTTTCCCAGTGTGATTTACCATTAATGCTATCATTACATGTTTATAAGCTGGAGGGGCATTTCTAATGATACAATTTCTAATAGATACACTTACAACAACTTGCATGTAATCGTCATATGTACTTGCTGAAATAGCATTTTTCATAGCCTCCTCCTTCAATCTCCGAGCACAATCTTTCAATGTAAACCATGGTTTTTCATTAGGCGGCCAGTCCGCCTCAGATGGGTATTTATGCTGCAATGCCATAGCCACAACATCCATCATACTACACACCACATGTGGTCGCTGAACTATCAAGGAACAAAATGCCTCCTTCACTACAGGCTCATGGCTGAGTTGAACAAACTTTGGGCCATCCACAGCATCCAGATGCACTCCATGAGCCCCCGTCTCCCATAATCTGACTATCCAAGCTATCAAAGGTTCATTTGACCTTTGTGAAAAACGATCAAGAAGCTGACTGCAATCCTCTACCATATTCCTGTTCTGTTTACCTGTAGCTGTTTCTACAACTTGTCTATGGTATATAGGATGAACTCTTATTGGGTTAAGATGAGGATCACTTTCCTTCTCCCCACTGACATGTTCATCCTTCTGGTCTGGGTCGGTGACGTTTTCAGAATCAGATGAGTTCTGTACCTCACCATTCCCCTCATCTGAGTTCCCCTCTGTCCCTGCTCTGGCTATGGCCAAAGCTACTTCCTTTCTATTCTCCTTCCCTCTCTTCTTTCTGTATTTATACTGCTCTATACATACAGCAGACTTGTCTGCATCATGCTCATATCCATCACATTTGTCCACTGACAACTTATTCTGACACTGTGCTGTAACCAGTGCAGTCTGGACCTCACACAACTGTCTCTCTAATTCCTGAACTTTTGCTACCATACGTATCTTTTCCTGATGCTGTTTTCTATATGCAGACAACAGGATCCATCCACGCCTACCAACAGCGCCCAATTCTTTACCTTTCTCCACTTTCACTTTCTGCAAGCATTCAACCACATCAACAGGTTCAGCATTTTTCAAACATTTGTCCCATGGTTCACTCAAACCAACACTATGCGACCACTTGGTTGCCAAAATATCATAGGGACTCTGTTCCCAACCTGGAATCTCAATGCATTCACTCACAACCACTTTTTTCTTAAAAAGAGGCATATTTTACGCAATATCACACTAACAAAAATACTCAAAGCCTTCTGCGTATATCCTGCCGACTACGCCAAATGTTTTGCTAATATTTTTAACACTAAGGTTCAGATACGGCTTTAAAGAAGGCAAATAAGTAATTTTATTATAAAGGTTAATATGAAATACAAACTTAAAGGAAAAGTATGATATTGCGTACACTTTTGTATATTGAACATACAAAGGTTAAGTACAGTTAAATATACTTACATCACCAAGGAGCTTTGGACATCATCTGTCTGGAAGTCAGAGAAGTATGACATAGACAGAGACTCCTGGACATCACTGACCGGACGTCTCACGGTGCAGGAAACACGAGCTTCTGTCTGTGCTATACTTCAGCTGATCTTAAAAAGGCTTGAACAATATTACAAGCCTTAAAGTTAATGTGTTGTAGTCTTATTGATCCATGCCCTTTGATGGCCAGTCACTGGGCATAGATGAACCAGAGATACACCACACATCAGACAATGGGGTAATAAACCCACAGCATTCAAGTCTCCCAAGAATACACATCAGGTATTTGAGCTAGGTAAATGGATATATTGTTTGTCTGTATATTCAAGACAAACACACAGAAATCCTTAAGTATATACAAGATTTTGTAACCATGTACACTTTGTCTGTCTGATTAATCAATGTTATAGTATAACATAATTTATAAACTCAAAAATAGCCATTTTTATATTTGCAATACAGACATAAATAGCAAGATAGGCCCCGGATAGGGAACATATATACCAAGATAGAGACATATATAGCAGGATGGGGGATATATATAACAGGATGGCGGGCATATATACCATGATGAGTCCTAGGATGGAGGACACATATAGCAGGATGAGGGACAAATATATCATAATGGGGGATATATATACACCAGGATGTGGGACATATATACCAAGATAGAGGCATATATACCAGGATGGGGGATATATATAACAGGATGGAGAACATATATATATCAGGATGAGTCCAAGGATGGGGGACATATATATCAGGATGGGGGACATATATATCAGGATGGGAACATATATAACAGAATGGAGCATATATATATATATATATATATATATATATATATATATATCAGTATGAGTCGCAAGATGGGTGACATATACACCAGGATGGGAGACATATATCCCTAGAAGTGGCCTAGGATTGGGGACCTTAGTACAGGATGGGGGACATTACTGCATAATAAAGGGGGAAGAGACAACATGTATTTCTTTATAGGATTTGGAATACTACAAGGGTCCAAACATCTGACAACTATGCGGGAGGGTGGGCAGCTCCAAATTTTAGACCGCGTCCCATAGGACTCTAGTTACACCTCTTATTATTAGCCCCAATCCATGATTATATGCTTACGACTACAAGTTACAGGAGCAATAGATTGGGTTTCTTATGACAGTGGTGGGTTGTTAACCAGGACAGAAAGGTGTTTTTTCTTATCCTTTTTATTTCCCCTTTTAATGATGAAAATGCCTTTGCGAGGGGAGTCCTGCATAGATTCTTGCCACCCAAAATGTGATGTGATTCATGAGGGTTGGGTTTTCTTTTACAAAGGATTTGGAACATTTAATGAAGACCCGTCACCATGTCAAAAGTCGTCAGTTTTTTCTCTTTATTTTATTCTGCTTCCCTGAGTATTACTTTTTTGTCTTTTTTTTGTATGATTCCAGACATAGGAGCCCTTTTATTTAGTGCTAATTTCCATGCTCTTTACCAAGGGAGTGTGACTTATAACATAATTATGCAAAGCAGTCTAAAAAACACGCACACAGAAAATCCTGTGAGCCATGCCCCCTTGGTAAAGAACATACATAGCAGCTAGTGAAGAGCGAACGTGCTTGGCACTTTTTGATACCTGATCAAGCATTGGGGTGCTCTGACGCAGTGTTGAGTATTGCCGGTGCTCGGGCGCAGCGTTGAGTATTGTCGGTGCTTGGGCGCAGTGTTGAGTATTTCCGGTTGCTTGAGTGCAGCGTTGAGCATTGCCGGTGCTCGGGCGCAGTGTTTAGTATTTCCGGTTGCTCGGGTGCAGTGTTGAGTATTTTTGGTGCTCAGGCGCAGTGTTGAGTATTGCCGGTGCTCAGGTGCAGTGTTAAGTATTGTCAATGCTTGGGCACAGTGTTGAGTATTGCCAGTGCTTGGGCGCAGTGTTGAGCTTAAGCAGATTAATACCGTAGATGCTGCTGTCAACTGCACTGGGATTGGTTGCTTTGAGTAACAAAGACAATTTTTTTTTCTGTTAAATCTTCCCAAATAATCGCAGAATTTTTAAAAGCTTAAATTATTTTTTATGAGACAGTCAAATTGTTCAATCATTACCCTTCTAATCATCCATTTCCGGCAGCGCTGATGGGTGACTGCGCTGCTCTTATTGGACTTTATCTTCGGTTTTGTGTACTGTACAAATGAAAAAAGGAAAAAGTGATGAAGTGAAAATGTAATCTACAGAAGCCATTGATTCCCTAATTGCAGTTTTCCCTACACTCGTTAAACAGGCACCTTACAGAATGTGTAAAATGGAAGGACAGTGGCAAGTTTATAAGGCGCGTCTCATTGCGGGTTTTGCTCTTCTGTAATTAGTTACGGTCGTCTGGTGTAAATAAAATTCCTAATTGTAGAAATTAACAGTTAAGAAAGTTACAGGGAATCATGTGATTACTGGATGAGATTTGGGTAAAATAAAAATCTTGAATTTTCCTGATCGAGTACCTATCACTGAGTATGAAGTGACTAAATAGGGACACCTATACTGGACGTCAGACTGGGTACCTGCACTGTCCTTATCTCTGAGGTAGGCTTGATGGTAATCAGGTCTGAGCCCCCAGCGTGACGCTGATTCCTGTCTGAGCCTTGTTCTTACTCCCCTTTCCCCCCCACCCTTGGGTTGGGCTGGACACACCGTAACAAACCCCACAAAATAACATGGACAGGGGAAAAACCAAGACTTGTACACACTGCACACAAACACAAAGGAGAAACTATACGTGTACGAGAGGGAATAAAGTATATGGAAGGAAGTAAACGCACAATGGGGAAACTTCCACACCACTCAAACGGCAACTGCAAGTCACCACAAATAGGTTCGTCACCAAGACCGGAATCGCAGGAGCATAAGCTGAAGCTATTATCAGCAGCAACAAACAGACTCCAAAATCTTAAATAGGGAGAAGACAGCTGAATAAGAATTAGCAGCCTGAGTTTCAAAGAGCTGCACACCACTCTACAGGAATTAACTCCTGCAGGACTGGAAAGCAGTGGAAAAGACTCAGCCGATGCCCAGCTAAGGCTGAGAAACTACCAGAGATAAGGTTGACTGACAGAATCTGCAATGTGAACAGAGTCCGACACCACTGTGGCACCCCAGGAATGTGGACCTGAACACCGCATGACAGTATCTTTGGTGTACAACATTGGTGATCAACGACCATCAGTGATGAGATTCTGGAGAACTCAGAGGAGGTTGTAAAGTGCTAAATCTTCACTGGTCTATTATTCAATAACAATAAATATGTTGTTCACCTACACCCCAAATTATATACTGTCATGTGGTGTACAGCAGTATCTCACTAGTGTCTCTGAGTAAGGAGCTAAACAACACTTCCATACAATATCTTTCCCGTTGGCGTGAATATCCAGAGATGAGTGGTATAACATAACCGACTTTACAAATACATTATTAATTATGTAAGACTCTGTCGGGAGATGTTTATGCTATATGGGTCTTTATGTGGCCATCCAGTGGTTCTTATGTGAACTGCAGCCTGTCAGGGTTTTTCGTAGTATGTCTCTATAAAGTATTGAAATTGTGTTATGAGAAACTGGGGCCCTTAACAAAACTTGTGGAGACGTGAACAGATCAGTGAATTGGTTCATAACCAGGAGGAGGAAGTGTTAAAACAAACCCCCCTTATACTCAACTTGCCTCGACCTCCCCATACCTGTCCTCTCAGCATCTGCTTCTCCAGTCAACTCTTCTTCAGCCTCTTTTCCCCTTCCAGTCCTGTCGGCACCTGATCCTCCAGTCAGCTCTTCTTCAGCCTTTTTTCCCCTTCCAGTACTGTCGGCACCTAGTCCTCCAGTCAGCTCTTCTTCAGCCTTTTTTCCCCTTCCAGTACTGTCGGCACCTGGTCCTCCAGTCAGCTCTTCTTCAGCCTTTTTTCCCCTTCCAGTCCTGTCGGCACCTGGTCCTCCAGTCAGCTCTTCTTCAGCCTTTTTTCACCTTCCAATCCTGTCGGCACCTGGTCCTACAGTCAGCTCTTCTTCAGCCTTTTTTCCCCTTCCAATCCTGTTGGCACCTGGTCCTCCAGTCAGCTCTTCTTCAGCCTTTTTTCCCCTTCCAGTACTGTCGGCACCTGGTCCTCCAGTCAGCTCTTCTTCAGCCTTTTTTCCCCTTCCAGTACTGTCGGCACCTGGTCCTCCAGTCAGCTCTTCTTCAGCCTTTTTTCACCTTCCAATCCTGTCGGCACCTGGTCCTACAGTCAGCTCTTCTTCAGCCTTTTTTCCCCTTCCAATCCTGTTGGCACCTGGTCCTCCAGTCAGCTCTTCTTCAGCCTTTTTTCCCCTTCCAGTACTGTCGGCACCTGGTCCTCCAGTCAGCTCTTCTTCAGCCTTTTTTCCCCTTCCAGTACTGTCGGCACCTGGTCCTCCAGTCAGCTCTTCTTCAGCCTTTTTTCCCCTTCCAGTCCTGTCGGCACCTGGTCCTCCAGTCAGCTCTTCTTCAGCCTTTTTTCCCCTTCCAGTACTGTCGGCACCTGGTCCTCCAGTCAGCTCTTCTTCAGCCTTTTTTCCCCTTCCAATCCTGTCGGCACCTGGTCCTCCAGTCAGCTCTTCTTCAGCCTTTTTCCCCTTCCAGTCCTGTTGGCACCTGGTCCTCCAGTCAGCTCTTCTTCAGCCTTTTTTCCCCTTCCAGTCCTGTCGGCACCTGGTCCTCCAGTCAGCTCTTCTTCAGCCTTTTTTCCCCTTCCAGTACTGTCGGCACCTGGTCCTCCAGTCAGCTCTTCTTCAGCCTTTTTTCCCCTTCCAATCCTGTCGGCACCTGGTCCTCCAGTCAGCTCTTCTTCAGCCTTTTTCCCCTTCCAGTACTGTCGGCACCTGGTCCTACAGTCAGCTCCTCTTCAGCCTTTTTCCCCTTCCAGTCCTGTCGGCACCTGGTCCTCCAGTAAGCTCTTCTTCAGCCTTTTTCCCCTTCCAGTACTGTCGGCACCTGGTCCTCCAGTCAGCTCTTCTTCAGCCTTTTTCCCCTTCCAGTACTGTCGGCACCTGGTCCTCCAGTAAGCTCTTCTTCAGCCTTTTTCCCCTTCCAGTACTGTCGGTACCTAGTCCTCCAGTCAGCTCTTCTTCAGCCTTTTTTCCCCTTCCAGTACTATCGGCACCTGGTCCTCCAGTAAGCTCTTCTTCAGCCTTTTTCCCCTTCCAGTACTGTCGGCACCTGGTCCTCCAGTCAGCTCTTCTTCAGCCTTTTTTCCCCTTCCAGTCCTGTCGGCACCTGGTCCTCCAGTCAGCTCTTCTTCAGCCTTTTTCCCCTTCCAGTCCTGTCGGCACCAGGTTCTCCAGTCATCTCTTTTTCGGCCTCTTTTCCCCTTGCAGTCCTGTCAGCACCAGGTTCTCCAGTCATCTCTTTTTCGGCCTCTTTTCCCCTTGCAGTCCTGTCAGCACCAGGTTCTCCAGTCATCTCTTTTTCGGCCTCTTTTCCCCTTGCAGTCCTGTCAGCACCTGGTCCTCCAGTCAGCTCTTCTTCAGCCTTTTTTTCTCCTTCCAGCATGTGCAGATCTTCTTTCCTTTGTCTTTGCATTGACTTTTATCATTATCGTGACCAATGTGTCCTTATGGGACCTGCCCTATGAGAAGCATCAGAAGAGAATAGACCCGGAAGTATCCAGAATTGGGCAAATCTTCCCCAAATGAATATTGGGAAATCCAATGTCCTTTATAAGATTCCTATGGGACAATTTATTTTAAAAGGAAGAAAGATCAAGACAATTGGGCATCTCCAGTTCGAAATAGATTCTGCATGGACACCATAATGTGATGGTTTTATAATGACGGACCATGAATCCAAACTGAGTTCTTTAATGGTTGAGCCGAAATTAGTGGCTTGAATCAAAATACAGTTAGGTCTAGAAATATCTGGCCAGTGGTAGAATCTTTGTGATTTCAGCTCTGCAGGCCACTATTATTGCTTTAAATTAAAATGAAACAACTGAGATGCAATTGAAGTAGAGACTTTCAGATTTAATTAAAGAGATTGAACAAAAA